>NW_004797368.1:670000-701126 GCF_000002075.1 Aplysia californica
CTGATTGTCTTGCTTGGGTGGCCGTTTGTACAACTGATTGTCTTGCTCAGGTGGCCGTTTGTACAACTGATTGTCTTGCTTGGGTGGCCGTTTGTACAACTGATTGTCTTGCTTGGGTGGCCGTTTGTACAACTGATTGTCTTGCTCAGGTGGCCGCTTGTACAACTGATTGTCTTGCTTGGATGGCCGTTTGTACAACTGATTGTCTTGCTCATGTGGCCGTTTGTACAACTGATTGTCTTGCTCATGGGGCCGTTTGTACAATTGATTGTCTTGCTCAGGTGGCCGTCAGAGCAGGTCCTACTGTACTGTCAGTCACAGAAACCTTCGGTATCATTATGCTCATTTCCCAGCAGCTCGAGCATGCCACATTGCGCATTCCCAATTCTTGGTAGAGGTGCTGTATTATAAGTGTCACGACATGGTGGAATCAGGCGTCGTCAATTTTTGGATTATAGAGTTGTTTAGTATCATCTTAAAGCTTTTGTTCATTTGTCTTGCATTTGGCGAAAAAAATACATATATCTTTTATTTAATAGAAGTCGAGATATTCTCGATTGAAAGAGGTGGAGTGCGCCTGGTATCAGAGATAAAATTAGCGAGAAAATGGAGAGAGAGAGAGAGAGAGAGAGAGAGAGAGAGAGAGAGAGAGAGAGAGAGAGAGAGAGAGAGAAAGAGAGAGAGAGAACGAGTGTGGGGGAGGGAGGGAGAAACAGAGTAAGAGAATGAGAATGAGAGAGAGAGAGAGAGCGAGAGAGGTGGGCAGGCCTTATTTCCCCAATCCTGATTCTAACAATAATAACAACAATAACGATAACAACAACGAAAACAACAACATCCTACTGACAATGACAATGGCGACGACAACAATTCAAATCTAAGTTTTATCGAACCAAGCTTTAAAATTTGGTTTACAATTCCATACATACAAACATACAGACTTACTTACTTACTAATCCCTTAGTCTTAGATGGCCGTTAGCCCACGAAGGATAATCGGGCAACCATTTTTCTCTGTCCTCCATTTTCAGCCTTTCGAAGGGTTTCACTCAACTTTAAACGTATCCATTCCTTGGTGTTGTCTTCCCTTCTCTTTTTCTGTCTGCCTCTCCTTCTCCCTCCTAGTACAGTGCCCTATAGGATCATCTTTGCAAGGCTTTTGATCTTTTTATGAACCCATCCCATCTCAATTTCCATTTTTTTTTCATAGTGATGAGAAGATCTTCATAGTATGTCTGATTTTGTTCCTCACTTCCGTATTATATACAATATCACACTAACACCGACAATTAATGGCAGCAATTCGCTACCTTAGAATTACACAGTTTTATATCTGCTCGGTACCTAGTTTTGAGAAATTTAACGATAAAAATATTGAGTTTCACAACATGATTTTTCGAAAGCAGTTCTTTAAATATCTTGATAACGAATCCAAATAATCTTACTATTTTGATAGAGCAAATAGAACATTTGGTTTCTAATCTCATGGTCTTAGTAACTTAAAACGGCCAAAAATGTTAGAATTTATCAATATTACATTATACACACTATCACACCAACGCCGCAATCATGGCAGCATTTTTAAAAATTGATGCCCTGACGTCACTTCCCCCCAGCTGGTGACTGTGGCTTCCGGGTCGTTGTGTGCGAACTGTACCAATGGCAACTGGAACCAAGGCAAACGCTTCTTCGCCTACCCAGGAAACGACACGATGTACATCATGTGTACGGAGTACGTGGGCGTCTGCAATGTCAAACAGTGTGCCATTTACCACAAGTGGAATCAGGTACACTATCCCAAACAAAGAAACGTGGTGCGAGAAAAATACTTTGTTCGTCATCTTTGTAGTTTTCTCTACTACTACTACTACTACTTTTACTACTACTACTACTACTACTACTACTACTACTACTACTACTACTACTACTACGAAGAAGAAGAAGAAGAAGAAGAAGAATCTTGAATGTGGGCTGTTACTTACATTTTTTAGACCCTCAGCTCGCTTAGTTTGAACATCTTAGAGACACAACAATTTAAATTTGGAGGTTAGCCTCTTAAACACATTTGCAATGAACTTACGTATATCCAGAACCGAAACAAGGGATTTAGGGAGGAGGGGGATGTTTTATTTGTTTAAGTAAACAGAAGCACATTAACACAATAACGGCCATTTACATGTGTGGCAATGGGAAAAATAATGATAGACAGGCAGAAACAATAGACGGAAGAAAAAAACTAGGACCTGAAAGTGGAGTCCCGCTCCCACCCCCACCCCTCAAGCATCCACAGAGGGATTTTTTAGTCTTTTCTTTCCGTGAATGAAGTAATAGCACCCCTCCCCCCTCAACCCTCCCCCACACACTTCAAACCACCCCCTTCAAACCAACCTCTTCAACCACCCCCCCCCCCCCCACCATGTACCCCCAGGTGGACCAAGCATGTACCTACGAGAACATCGTGCTGGACTGGACCAAAGACCAGTACCAGACTTCCCCCCACCCCATCGACTACCTGTGCAAGCAGGGACAGGGCGACAACGACATGTACTTCCACCCCCACCCCGTGGATCAGACCAAGTACATTCAGGTCAGTAAACGATTTTTAGTAAGAGTTTTACGGCACTTACAACAGTGAACGTTTTTATTTTTAGTAAGAGTTTTACGGCACCTACAACAGTGAACGTTTTTAGTAAGAGTTTTAGATCACTTACCACAGGTCAGTGAACAGGCGTACAAAACTAGAAGAGAAAGACTTTTCGACATATTATGATGTGAAAAATGTGGAAATGTGTAATTCTCTTTGAAATAAAAATGTACTTTCACCCCCACCCCATGGACTAAACCGTGAACGTTTCAAGTAAGAGTTTTATGGCACTTACAAAAAGGTCAGTAAACAAGCCCACAAAACAAAAAACATTAAATTTCAACTGTTCGATCGTTTGTTAGTTGTTTCTGTGGACTCTGTTTAAAAAATCCAAAGGGAATAACTGAGGGGGTTCATGTTGGGGTAATAAGGTTTAAGCTTACAAAGAGTTCACAAAACCTTTCTCATGGCCATGTACGGCCTCGGATCCCTCCCTCCGATACCCGTTGCCCCAAAACTTTCTCAGCACGGTGTGATATCCTTTCAATGTGACAGTCGTGGTTTTACCGTTCTCGTCCTAAAACTAGAACGGGCCTATCACGCCCTTGTAGTTAAAAGATTTTTAGACGTTATGTTTTAAGGTTTACTCACTATTTATTGAAATCTTTAAAAGTTGCAATTTCTCAAGCATATGCAAATTGATTTTCTTCATATCGATAAATTTGGCGTCCGCTTGGTCGAAATTATATGTGTTTGAAGTTTTGTTGAAACAAACTGCTGCAGAGATGACAGAGCTATTGCTTTTAACATGGGTTCTCTTTTTTTAGACACCCTGTTCATCCACTGTCAGCAATTCTTTCTCAAAACATTCCATACCAGAGAATCGCCCCTCAGCACATAGTCCTACTATACACTTTATCGGAGCACACATTTTGTCACAGCACGCCTCACCATAGCGCACATCTAACCCTACAATATTATATAATAAAATTTTGCGTCGGTGGCCCAGTGGTTAGACTACCGGATCCGTAATCGTAAGATTGCAGGTTCGGGTTCTAGACATAGTCTAGTGTTGTGTCCTTGGGAAAGCAGACACTTTACACAAACTTCCCACTTGGCTCGGTCCTTTCGGGGATGGATGTAAACACCTCGGAGGTCCCACCTATTAAATAGCCTAATAGTATTAATAGAGGTTTTAAACCTATACCATTTCACCATTTTTGACTCCATTTTCTCTGCTCTGTGTCTGTCCTACAGTGTGACGAGTTCGGAGACGCCTTCGTCAAGGAGTGCCAGAACGGCGAGATCTGGAGCCAGCAGCTCATGACCTGTGTGCCTGGGCAGCCCAGAGTCATCGGATAGAAGGCGTTTATTTTGACAAATTTAAAAGAAACCTCGTCTAAGGATTTCTGAAGATGCAACAGTTGTTATTTGTCGACCCTGGTTCTACATGTAGATATGAGGAAAATTTGCTAAGACGCCATCATTAAGTGCCAGTTCGTCGATCATGGCCCCCCATTCATTTTGCCTCTTGGATGCTATGCTCTGAATAAACTTATACTATTATCCTGGTGTTCCCCGTCACCCATCTGTTCAAGTTTTCCAGATAAAATTGCACTGGGTCTAAGCCTGCTTCGTTTGCCTTCTCTTTTTCCAAAGAGAGAGAGGGGGGGGGAGACACAGAGAGAGAGAGAGAGAGAGAGAGAGAGAGAGAGAGAGAGAGAGAGAGAGAGAGAGACGGGGGAGAGGGAGAGAGAGAGGAGAGAGATGTTCAAAGCCTTCATGTCGATCAAAGTTTCCTAAAAGCTGCATGTTATGCTGTTGTTTCCTTAAGAGGCCTACTTTCTCGTTTGATTACTTTTTCTTTCGTGGAATTTACTAAAGTCCGCTAAAAAACGAAATAAGATTTCTGTTTCTATTTTATTTTAAATATCTGTGGTAATTGCGCAACATTCACAACGTATAAAAGAGTTGACCACACGTAGCATTTTGAAACGCATATTTAATAGTCATTGAGAAGTTTCTATTTTTCAAAATTCGACTCATTTTGTTGAACCTGCGTTTAGCTATTTCTATTCTTCGTTTTATCTGTAAAACAATTGGCATCTATTCAAGATGGTTAAACTGTTGAACATGTGAGATCTTCTCACTTTGATGACTTTGATCTTGCCTTTTTTTTCGAAAATTACCAATTTTCTTCGCGCATCGGTTTCTAAGAAGATGTAACCTTGAGACTGGTTTAAAACCATTTAACTACGATAATTTCTGGAAATCTTCACCCATGTCTGCTTGCTTTTTTAAAAAGACAACACGCTTAATTTTTGTTTTGACGATTGTTGTTACTGCTGTTGCTGCTGTGGTTGTTGTTGCTGTTGTTTTTACTGCTCTGGGTGTGAGTTGAAGCTTTTTTTTTTTCAATTTCCCTCATAATTTCTAACCGCGACCATCGGGGTTTAATTAAATTCAGAGGACCTTGTAGGCTACAAACAGCAATCTACAAAGAAACTTTTATAATTAGATCTACAAAGACTGCAAAATAAAATTGACGATATCACAAGACATAACTACTCAAGCAAGGAATCCAGCAACAAACTCTCTACTTGTTCATGTGTAAGCTCAGTGTGTTTTACCTGACTGCTTCAGCTGTCATGTCTTCTTCAAGTCTATAATCGTGAAGAAACCAGATTTCTCTGCGATAATCGGTCTCATCGGACACAGCAGAATTCTGAAGCCACAAGTCGTTGTAAACTTTAATTCTTCAAATCCTTCTATTTCGCTGGAGAAATATTCTTCTCTGCGTATGTTTTGGTCATCGTCAGACATTGATGGACGAGCTGTTATTATATATTATTACGTCCCTATCAACACTAAAGGTGAGGTTATTTTAGAACGAATTTAAGTCATTTCCATCTCCGACAGGAACACCCCCCCTCCCCCCCGGACAACGCGACTTTATCAAGAAATCGTCAGTGGGGAATCCAACTATAGTGCGGTCAAATATGTGTGGCACAACTTAATCTCAATTAATATTTCTTTTAACGGGTGAATCAATGTCTTTCATACTTTGCACAGTGGTTTGTATCAGCTTGTCCTAACTTGATTATATTTTTCCGCAACAATTGAGGCTACATTTCAAAATAGTTTCTTCACAAGTTCATAATGATAAAATACTATAAATCTCCGGCATGCGGAAAATGGGATTGTTCACAGCACTTCCAGCTTCTCACACACATTTTGAATATGCATACATCACAGATCAAAAATGACACTTTTTAATGGCAAAAGTTGTTACAAGAAATTCATTTTATAGAGAACACATTTTGTACGCTAAAGGTTCTCCTTTAATCTTGAGTGTCACAAGTTTTCTCCAATTATTACTCTCTATTATCTTGACTTTTAAAAAATAGAACAGTTAAAAATAAGTCGAAGTGTTGTTTTCTAAATCACTCTAATAGATATATTTGAGCACAGATTTCTTCCAAATTTTCACACAAGATAAATAGAAAGGCTACCCCTGCATGCAATAATGAGTCAAAAAAACTGGTCAAGGTAACCTTGAGAGTGAGCATTATTGACCTGATAACGAAATAAACTCGCATTGTCCATGGTCGATGAGCAAGGTCAATTGTCATATTTTTGTTGTATTCCTCAACACAGAGTCCCTTGTTGCAAGCAGGGCAGTAGGTTGTTTGCACTGGTTTGCCTGACTTTGCGCTATATCCTTGCTTCTTACACTGGGAGCAGTCAAATGTGGCTAAACCCTTATCAAGACGTTCGTGTTTCTTTTTCAAGCGTACAAACTGATTTGGATAGCTAGTGCAACAAACAATTCTGTAGAAAATATTCAATAGGTTCTGAGTCTAGGTCTACTATTGTGATAATCCAGGTTTGGCCCCAACTATGATCTATGGAGAGTGGATTTTGGCCAAAGATCGTATAATACCTATAAATAAATTATTTATGGTCAAGGTTTTGAATCTCCTTTTCGTTTCTCCAGAAGAAGAATACGTAGGAAAAGCACGTCTATTAGTTTCACCTAAGACTGAAGAATACCAAGACGGGACAAAAGGCCTCATTTCCTGTCTAACTGGCTCCCCTTAGTGACAGCGATAACGTTAGTATACAGCATAAACAAACGACAGGAAGAAAGAGCACGCTGTTCAACTCGAGTGTTGTTACACACTGTGATTTCCATATATATGTTAGTGGCTGTTTTGCCTTATCTTTTTCCATGTAGACTGATTAGAAATTATTTTGACTGTTTTTTGTTCACGTTTTGAATGTCGTGAGTTGAGAATTAAAATAATCATGGATGGAAAGCGGCAGTGAGGTGAACATGGTGGAGAGAGATATGCGCCGGGGGGGGGGGGGGGAGAGGGAGAAGGGGGAGGGTTTATGAGCAGAAAGCAGGGGTGTCTTTTCTGGAGAGGGAACGGGGAGGGAGAAATAAACTAGGGAGATAGAGAGGGGGTGAGAGAGAGAAAGAGAGAGAGAGAGAGAGAGAGAGAGAGAGAGAGAGAGAGAGAGAGAGAGAGAGAGAGAGAGAGAGAGGGGGATTCGGGAGAGAGTGAGGGGGTATCGAGAGAGAAGAGAAAGAGAAGGAGTGGGGAAGGGATCAGGAGAGAGAGAAAGACGTAATAATATGATATGATAGCAAGACAAAAATGAAACGACTGACAGGAAAGTGAAGTAAGATTTAATAAGGAAAGTATGTTACAGGACACGTATCATGTTATCTCAATCTGGAATGGACCATTTTTTAAACTCTCTCTCTCTCTCTCTCTCTCTCTCTCTCTCTCTCTCTCTCTCTCTCTCATTCCTTCTTCCTGATGTAGCTTTATTATCACTCCTCCGTTAAAAATAAAACCCAGTCATTTTAGTCTTTTCCAAATTTAGAGGCATTCTCCATTACATTACTCCTCCAAACAATAAAATACTTTTTCTGTTGCGTGCTTATGATACATCTTATTTGGACAATAACAAATTTTAATACGCGGCAGTTGTGTATAATAACGTGCAGTGGCGGTTGGTAGTGAAAGGCTCACGGGCTTGACCCCCCCCCCCCCCCCAACTCTATCCCAAAGCAAATGAAAATAACGAAATATGCAGTTGAAGCTGTTATGATCGCACGCAATGAACACAGAGTGATCAACTTGGCGGCCTGCTCGTTTATCCAACCCCTGTAGTGACCGCTTACAATTATAGTAACCTAACCGCCAATCAAAATGTCTAAAGTCTTCAGCAAAGGACGAGCCCGTTCCCACGGCCCCTTCTTAATGAAACTCCTCATGTCAAATGGCAGACGACTTGAAAAAAAAAAAAACACTGCTCAAAGGGCTCACGCTCTCCTAGCCCCGACAATGGGGTGAAAGTTTGCGACACACTATCCCCCAGTGACACAGTTACCTACGCACCCATTGGACCTGTGTAAGATGCACTCTCTTTCCGCGACTACACGACCCAATCCAGCTCATAGACGGTACGTGTGTTTGAAGTGCTGCGTGTGCACGTTTGTGTGTGTCCCGCTGAGATTTAACAGTTATTAGTTACATCAAACCACTTTTGGGGCAACTTTTTCTTCAGATGAAAATTTATTAGAGAAATTTGGAGGTGAAACGGCTTTGTCCCCACCTTCCAGAAGAATTTAACGTGGAACAAAGAGATGATGACAAAGGTGACTCTTCTCGTTTGAATGCTTCTCAAAATGCCGTGGCTCACCGTGATTATAGACTACATATATATAATCACTGTTTTGTTCTTATTGCTTGTTGATGGTTTAAAAAAGGGGGGGGGGGGGGAGCAACCTAAGCCCCACCCAAATTTTGGTTCACCCACCGCCATTAGTGTGTTTGTTCATCTTTGTTTAAGAGCTCAATTAATAATGGATATTTCTCGGGGGCTTTGATTGTGGCCTAGAGGTTAAGGTTTTGGCCTCTCTTTCAAGAAGTCCCGGGTTCGAACCCGGATAACGACGGAAATTTTTATTCTCTAAATTGTCTCTTTTCACCTCCTTTCCCGCTCTCTGGCAATGATCTGTCGTCTGCTTTCGTCTTCTCTTTCTGCCCCCATCACCTCACATATCCTTTGCCCTCCCTCTGGGCTCCTAACTCTTTTTGCAACCTTTTTACTTCTACTCCTGGGCTCCTTCTTACTATCGTCTTTCAGCCACACACCTGATCTTATGGCAGGAAAGATCTACCCCACACTTTGCGTTCTCGAACAGGAGCGAAAAATCTCGGAGGTCCCGTGTGCAAGTTGCACACATTAAAGATCCCTTATTGGGGATGCAAAATCGTAGGCTTCGACCGCCACCCAGACAAAATTCAAAATTTCCTACATACCGAAAATATGTTCCGCATTCATACCTCATGAAGGTGCGAGCGCCATAAAACACTCACAAAAAAGCAACAACAACAACTACAACAATTAACACTAAAACAAAAGCTTGAAAAGACAGAAACTTGAAAAGGCTTGAAAAAGTATCAAAATAAAATGATGATGGCTCATATTAGTGAACGCTCTTTATTCAGAGTGCTGAGATTGAGTGAGGCGTGTGTTTGTGTGTGTGTGTGTGTGTGTGTGTGTGTGTGTGTGTGTGTGTGTGTGTGTGTGTGTGTGTGTGTGTGTGTGTGTGTGTGTGTGTGGTGGGGGGGGGGGGGGACTTATATATAATTCCCTCCAAGACCGTCCACGAATGTTTATTCAAATCTTAATCGTCTTCCCGGTGTAGAATATATGATTACAAAGTATAAATGTTGTCCTAAAACAGAAGGCCGACAGATCAACTCTGACAGAATTAGACTTATTTTAAGATACATCTCGGCTTATCCACCATCTGAGAACAGAGAACCACCGCGTTGCTCTCAAGGAGAACTCCTTGGTTGCTCTTCATCAGCTGGTTCTTGCAGTCAACGGGGATTGCCTGTCGCTATTTTTAGAATCAAGGGAAGTAAGTTGCGCGAAAGCGTTGAGACTTCCGGGGCTTGCTTCTCTCACTCCGAAAATGTAAACACAACCGATAGAAAATCACATTTTATACAAAAATATTGGGTTAAATTCTTGTAAAAGCTTGTTGTGTTCTTGATGAATGGAAATAAAATCCTTTTAATGTGATACAACTGGAGTCCTGGGAAGCATGGCGTCAAATTCTTTTATGGAAAGGCTTCGTACCTTTCATCCTCCTCTGCCGACAAACTTCACTTCACTCTCCAACTCCTACACTCCGATGAAGTTTGCAGAAGCCGGCTGGGAACGTGAAGAGAATGTCTTTCCCTGGTCAGATGAGTTAATATGTCACTCTTGTAGTGTTAGGCACAGTGGATGGTCAGGAGAATCTCCATTTGCTGCTCACCGAACCAAAAGTCCCAACTGTCGATTTTTAAACACGACACCCAATGCAACAACATTAACAAGCATCCCATCCACTTCGATCAATGAGACAAACAGAGGAGCAGGTATACAAGAACCAGAAACAATATCGTCCATCTGTAACTTATGTGTCTCAAACTCAAGTGATATAGACACTTTGAGAAGAAAGTTATTCTTGAGTAGACTGAACAATGATGACTCTCGGACATCATACAGTAGACGTCAACTTATTGTTCACCCTTTCAAACCTCTTGCTGGTGGGTATCTCATGTTGTTTGAAAGTCTCCGACTGACTACTTACAATTCACCAATCTCAGTTGAGGCAGCAAAATGGTCAAGGGATGGCTTCATCATGATCTCTAACCTCCGAGCCCAGTGTGTTTTTTGTGGACTCCAGTTGGAGTTTGACGTGTGTGTTGACATTGGACCTGTTCACAAGGAAAAGACACCTGAGTGTCCTTTTGTGTGCCACTTAGATGTGGGAAATATTACTAGTGAAGTACAAAGGAGTATTCTGGAGAAGGAGCGTTCAAAGCATTTTGTGGACATTAGTGAGCGGGATTCTTCCGTGGTAAAACAGTACAGTATCATGTACCCAGAGTTTGAGAGTTCAGCAGACCGATTTGGTACCTTTAGTTTGTGGCCAAAGATCCTGAAAGGAATGTTTCCTCCTGATGTTATGGCTGATGCAGGTTTTTACTATACAGGTAAGTGGGGATTTTTGTGTTTTTGTAATTATACAATGATTTATTTCCTCAAGTTTAGTTTAGAACTTAGCATCATATCAGGGTCATAATTTCTCCAGCGGTTACAAAAGTTAAAATCATTAGCTGCAGATATCCAACTCATATAGTTGAAGCTGTAAGTTGGCCATCCATTGTCAGCAGAGAAGTGGCCATATATTTAAAGACAGGTGGCTGTCTTAGGCAGGACTGATCAAGAGGAAGAAAACAAACTACTTTTCCCTTTGCTGAGGTCCCAACCGAAGGTAGCCGCATTGTTGCTTTTGTTGTTTTCATTGGTTTGTTTTTTTGTTTGCTTTTTTATTTTGATGCTGATTTTGTGCAAGGGTGACAATAAAACGAAATGTATGAGCCAAGTAAGACCAAATGCCATGGTAAAAAACAAACACATGGGTCGCCACCACTCAGAGAGCAACAACGCTTCGCTGTGACCAGTTCATGTTTACATCCATTGTTAAAGACTTGGTAAACAGTGACTGGTCACCTTACTTATAATTTGTGTATATATATGAGTTGTGGGTGGGAATTTTATGATGAGGAATCACATGCTCACCTCACCAGCAGCTGAAAATTTAAACCTCTCTATACTATTGGTCAACAGTGGGAGGGGCCTGCGCGACATGATCAGTTGAAGGGACTCTAACAACAACGACAGGTGATTGGATTTAAATGACGGTTCGCCCACAACGCCAGGGGCCAATTCATAATTTATGACAAAACGTAACATTATAATGGAATCGCTAAGGTCGCCATCTAAGTGCTATTGTTCAGTGTGATAGTACTGATAGGGGTTGAGTGTTAAAATATGGTGGCCGCAGCCGAGTTGGACAGGTAGCTGCTTTACACAGTGAAATTACTTTTAGAAAAAATGCTATGGGGGGAAATGGAAAGTGGTCGTCATGACAAATTCGACTGTATATTTTTTTTGGTAAGAAGTTGCGGATATATTTTATTTTATTACTGTGCAGTTTAGTACTTTAAGTACGAGCTCATATGATTTTAATCTTGTTTTATAATTCCTGCTCTCTAAAACAAACAATGTTATAATGATGTTTTAAGCTGTTTGAAACGTTCTAGGCTGCTTTTATAGAAAAAGTCAAATGAACAATTTTAATTGATAGTTTAATCTAGTTAACCGGCAAAGTCCATTAATTTTTTGTTTTGTTTTAAACTAAAGTACTAAAAATTAGAGATTTTCAGTGCAGCAAACATTCTTACTGTGTGTAGCTATATTAGAGTGAGCTTTTTTGTAATAGGGAGGGGATGGGTACAAGAAAAATGTTCCTCTTTGACAACCCATAAAATCTCCTCCCTTTCTTTTTTCAGTTTTAAAGGCCATTTACAGAATTTGTTATTAATTCAGTATCCACTAAAAATTTTAATTTTATTGTGTTGATTCCTTAATATTAACATTCATCTTAATTGCCAAGGAGACAAAATATAGTGACGTGCATTTGTCGGCAAGCTGTTAAAATGCACCAAGAATGGAAAGCAAAATTTTACAGGAGGAGAGTGAAAAAGAAAGACTATCATTGTTTTAACAATTTTACCTTCTTTTAAAATTAATTTTTCTTGCTTTTTTTAACATTTTTATTTAGAATTTAACTTTTGCCATAATATTTCTTGAGCATATTATGTGTCCCTACCAATTCTTATTTTTATTTTTTTAAAATATATTTTAAATTTTGGGGCGCTGCTCCTGCGTCGACAAGGTTGTGTTTACATCGGCTCTCCTTACTGTACTTTCTGAGGAAACTTAGGTCTTTCAATCTGAATCCGTCCATCTTACAGATATTCTACACCACCAAAATAGAAACTTTGATAAATTTTGGTATAGCTATTGTAGCAATTTGGGAAGACAGCACATCTTAAAAATAAACAAGTTTATATTAAATCAGAAAGGCATCTAGAACAATTGGTACGGACCTAAGTAACTTTGAATATCTGCACAAAACGCATGTTCTAAAAAAGGAGGAACTAATGCTGAGTGACCTTGCCACTCACTGACATTGGAATTTCAATTATCGACTCGCAGTAAACGATACATTTCCAAAACAGACAGATATAAAAGTTCTTTTGTACCAACTGCAGTGAGGTTAATGAACACACAGAGCTACAGATGAAACAGAGAGAGAGGGAGAGGGAGAGAGAGAAAGAAAGAGAGAGAGAGAGTTTTATGGAATGTATTGTTTCAGCATGTGAGACATATATGTATTTAATTAACTTAATGTCTTGTCTTGTTGTGTGTGTGCGTGGGTGCACCTCTAAGCTTTGTAACATCTACTGCCATTGTGCACGACCAACAAAAATTTCTCCCATCGAGATGAATGAAGATTGTCATTGTCATCGTCATTAAAAACAACCGCATATTTTTTTCAACATTTTGAGCTACGTACATTTTAAAAGCTAGCAGAAGATATCATATATTTCAAACTCCTTGTTTTAGATCCTACATGAACTGTCTTCTGTCTCTTTTTCATATAACTCATTATGTTTGCAACCTGAAACATACACTTGTGCAGGAGTTCCATATTTTCTTGTTTTTTATTGACAAGAAAAGAGCAAAAGGAATTGTTTAACATTATTTTCAACCTCAGGAAAGAAAATCTAGTATGATTTTACGATACAATATGTTTCACCATTTTACTTTTTTCCTCAGGCCATAATGACATGGTTCGTTGTTTCTCCTGTGGTGTTGAACTCTTTGACTGGATACCAGGTGCTGACCCACTGACCCAGCATGCCTGTGCCTCTCCAGTCTGTTGCTTCATGCTGCACAGCAAAGGTCAAGAGTGGTAAAGTGGTGTGATGACTTCTTTTAAAGGAATAATCTGTCTCACCTCTTTCACCTGTGTGTGTGTGTGTGTGTGTGTGTGTGTGCGTGTGTGTGTGTGCATGTGTGTGTGTGTGCATGCGTGCGTGCGTGCGTGCGTGCGTGCATGCGTGCGTGTGTGTGTGGACACAGAACCCTTGAACACAGAACAAAGTGAGCAGTGCATGCTAGAATTACTGACTCTCTCCCTGGTGGGCAGTGGCATGTTGTTATGAGTGTTGTAGTTTTGGTAAATATTTTTGGGAATTAAAATTTGTGACTGTTACATTCTGTTCTGAAGTGGAAAAATTTGCTTCAAGCAGACTCTCTCAGTACTGGCTTTACAGTCTGAGACATAGAGTGTTGAGTACTCAGAGAGGAAATGCGTAGTATTTCTATTGGTTTGCTACTTTTGTAAAATCTTTCTTCGTCTCATTCTAATGAAAAGATGTAATAGGTACAATGTTATGCTCTAAACGTGTAACTTGAAGAAATAGAGGTGTACCCACTTTTTGTTCTAAAACCAATGTCGAGATCAATTTGCCCATCTTCATTTTTATAAAAGTGGGGAGTCAATGGGCTGTATTGATGGTGTAAAAGTACTGTGGGCTAACGTTTTTGTGACTTCTCTGATTGTTTGAATTAAGAAATTTCTTAGGGGGTGGGAGGCTCCTGAAAAATTTTGAAGAAGCTAATTACACAGTTAGGACATATATATATATTATATATATATATATATATATATATATATATATATATATATATATATATATATATATAAATATATATATCGATATAGTTTATTATATTATCTGTATAGTTTATTATATGAACTCTCTCTTTCATAGATTTTATTCATACTTACTTGAGTTACAGATTTTTACAGGATGGTCACGTTTCTTCTTCTCATAGAGAGGCAGTGAACTTTTCTTTCTTGTGTTTCTTTTTAGAGCTTTTTCTCACAACTCTTTTCTTTTCTCTCTTTGTTGCAGCTTGTGGTTGGAGTAAACCAAGAAAGTCAAAGACAAGGTAAATATGGTACAAGAACCCATGTCATATCACCTTGTTTGTGTGTTGACTTTGTTTCAGAGGCTGTCATGTAAAATAATGTGCCCCCTCCCCCCGGGGCAGTGCCACTGATTGTAGTGTCTTTAGGCCATTCCCAAAGGGGGGACATTTTTCGTTCAAGCACAGTAGAATTGTAAATGGGCTGATTCATCATGTCACGCTCATAACTGTGCCTGATCTGCAACAGGGAATTGCTGCTTTTTCTTTCCTAATCCTTACTATTGTCATTTTCCTCTACTTCTTTTGTATGTTTGTCACTTCTTGTGACCTGCTATTTCCGGGGTGCCTTGATAGTCAAAGCAGACCTTGTGCTGTTGAAGCTAGAGAGGTGAGCAGAGTAAGTTTGATTTTCTGTAAGGACTTTTCTGTTGACACCCACTCCTTGGCGCTCATATGACCTTATGCAGTTGCGAGCACAGTAAAACCCTCTACTAAAAAAAAATAAAAAAATAATGTGTTATGATTTGAAAGTTTAAATGCATTATTACTCTTCCTTTGTAAATGGTGCTTTTAATTTATTTGATTTTGGGCAAAGCTTTTAGTACTCAGCGATAGATTAGTGAACACTCTGGTGTGCCTGTGATCCTTGTATGAAAAAAAGTTTAGTACAGTAATGGAAGGAAGGAGTTGGACAATATTTGCACAGTTTTGAAGTTATGCCACAAGAATCAATATTGTTTCTTTTTATTTCATCTTCAGGTAATGATTGATTTTCATTTAAGCCTACCTTTCATAAGAAATTTTAAGAATTGTTTTGATTATTTCAGTAATGTTTAAGGGTCAACTGACTGACAGCAACTTTAAAAAAAGACGGTTAACTGATGTTCTTTTCTTTTACTTGCTATGTCTGTTACAGAGTTTGTATTTTTTCATAATTCAGTTGTAGTTCTTATATTGACTGTTTATTTATCTTGTTAGCTTTGATTTAAAAAAAAGAATTAACTGAGACATTTTTCTCATCTCCAATTTTACTGAGAAAGTGTAAGTTACATTGTATTACTTATCATCAATGTGGCATATAAGTTAATTCCTGTGTTATTTCTGTCAGGTCTTGAGGCAGCTACTTCGTCCACCACACTGTCAACAGCAGCAGTGACATCAGCAACATCAACATCGTCATCCACATCATCATCATCGCCGCCACCAGCTGGTCCCAGACCGTACCTGGACCTGGACTTGTTCTCCTCAGCTCGTGCACGTGGGTACAGCACAGAGCAAATCTCTGATGCCATCATCACCTTCTTTTACCTGACTTGTGAGTCACTCCTCTATACAGAGCAAATCTCTGATGGCATCTCACCTTCCTTTATCTTTTATATCTTCTCTTCACCCATGAGATAATCTTTCCTCACATATGTTATAAGGCTGGTTGGGAAAAGGGTTATTTTCTGAAAATGTCTTGTAATCTAAACTGGCATTCAAGCAATTTAGTGCTAGGGATGAGTTGTTTCATGAACAACATTGTTGTTTTCACTTGTAATGAAATATGTATAGAGAAAGGATTTTTTTAAAATCTTTGCCTGATTGAGCAGATATTGTTGTTGCAAGAAAAATTAGGAACTCTGTTTGATACTGCTTTAAGTGGTGAGTAAAAATAATCAGAGTTTCTAATTTTTCTTCCAACAACAAATCAACCTCTCAGAGTAAGACTCAGTCATACATCACTCTTCAAAACAGCATATGGTGGAGTCTTACACTTAGCGACCAAAATGTCATGCAGTTTTCTTTTATAATTAAAAATCTATCATGTAAATGTACTGATGTTGTCCAACAGCTGACTTTGCCTGTTCACTTTTTTGTAGCCGTTATTTTTCTAAAGTTAGAAGCTGTCAGTGAACAATGTGGTGTAGTTGGTAGAGTGTTTACTATATGTGTGTGTTTGTGTCTTCAGGTGGCCAGTTCCCCGACTCTCCCCTCCTGCTGGGTCTGCTCAAGGCTGGCACTGACAACCACAAGACACTCTGTGACAAGACACAGGAAAACCTGGACATCAGGTCGGAGAACCAGGTCATTAAGTCAGAGGTCCGGGTCATTAAGTCAGAGGTGAAGGCCAAGGACACAGAGATCCAGGCCAAGGACACAGAGATCCAGGCCAAGGACACAGAGATCCAGGCCAAGGACACAGAGATCCAGGCCAAGGAGAGAGAACTCCAGCGTCAGAGGTTTGAGCGTCACTGGCGGGAGCTGGCCATGAATCAGGTGAGCTACAACCTTTGACCTTTGTGACTTCACCCCATTGGTGTTATAATATGTTCAGATTACTTGACCATCTCACCTTTGACCTCTGTGCAACTGTATTGTGTGTTGTGTCATTGATGGCAGACCAGACTGTAGGCAAAGACTTGGGATAAATAAGAACAGCCACATTCTGTGTTTCTCTGTGCTAGAGCTCCTCTCAGTGTTAACACATCTCTCTCTCCTTGCCAGTTACTCTGGTAGTGTTGATGAAAGGTTGAGGTTCAAAGCTGAGTGGGTTATGAATCTTTCTCTTCCTTTCTTGAAGCTTTCTTTTGGGACAAGTGCACTGACTTTAAAATTATGGGTGGTTAGTGTGTGTTTTTATGTGGCCCTCTCTTTCTACTTCTTGTCACTATTACATGTATGTCATTTTATTTTTTCTCTCTCTCCTTGCCCATTACTGTGGCAGTGGTGATGAAAGGTTGAGGTTCAAACCTGAATAGGTTATGAATTTTTCTCTTCCTTTTTTGAAGCTTACTTTTAGAACCAAGAGTTGAAGAGTTATGGGTGATAAGTGAGTGCTTTTGTGTGGTCTGCTCCTCCTACTTCTTGTTGCTGTTATAATTCTGTCAGTCTGTGTTTTGCTTTAGGTGACTGTTGTTGTACTGACTCACTGTAATAATAACCAAAGTGGTATTGTGGGTAGTTGGAGGGTGTCACTGGTGGTAGTTCTTACTTCTTTTCCATGCCCCTGTTGTTTTTGTCTCTGTTTAATTTAATCTTTCTTTTTTTCCTTCTTCCCATTATTGTGTTGATATAATGCTTTTCTTTACTGGAAAAAGTGATGACTAGTAGGTTGTTATAGTCCCATCGAGAATAGATGGGTATAAAAATGGAAGAATTTTGTGGCATTGTTTTTCTCTTCTTTTGCTCTTTTTAGCTTAGATGAAATGGTTGATTGCTTATTAGGGAGTGTGTTTACAAAGTCTTTTTTTTTTTGGAGGGGGAGGGTGAAATGAGAAGTCAGGAGTGTAGGCAGAAAGTTCAGAAAAATGATTCTGTTAAGCTCAACTTTTTCCCCCTTTTTTATTGTCAAGTGGTGATCCACCCAATGATTTGGTTTTACAGGGATCTTTGTTGTTTTGCGCAGTATCCAGTCATGTGACAATCTTTTGTTAATTTAAGCTAGATTTTGTTCATGCTGGGTTGCTTTTTTTCTTTTAAGGTATCATCCATTTATTAATGTGTCTGTGCTTTTGTTAGTAATATATGGGGGTTGTTGGCGGGCTCTCTGGTCTGGTTTGCTCCTTCTTTGTTATCAAACATCTATCGTCCTTATCTTTGCTTCTTTTTTTCTTTATATAAATGTGTTACTCTCTAGTACCACTTCTAATATTTGGCATTTATGTGACCTATTTGTGTTGCAATTGCCTTAAAACTCCTACTCAAATTAATAGACTAATGATGCATAATGAATGGTAAGAGTGTTGTAATGATAATGATAGAATGCAGTTGTACTAGGTTTTTTCCATGCTTTAAAGAGTAATTTCTAGATTTTGCCATCTATTGTTACATTGACAAACCGCCTTATTTGCATTCTGAAATAGTTTCAGTCTTTTTAGAAACATTCAATGCTGGAACATAAACGTACTGAATAGATCTTTCACTGTCTTTTCTGGATACCCATTCTCACCTTTATGAAGTGAAGAAAATTTGTGGAATGTGTCTTTCCCAAGAACGCATTAATGGTTTTGGACTGAAATCCAAACTAGCAACCTTTTAGCTGCAAGTTGAGCAGACTAACTACTTGACTATCAACACCATCATTGCCATGATAATTGTGTTGTTGAGCTGATCTTTGTTTCGGGTCTTTTGGTACAGGGGGGTGGCTGGAGGGGGGATGTAAGAGAGTGAGTGGGGAATTGATTGATAGGTTGTGTCAACCAGATCTGTTTATTGAATAACTTGTGAGGTGTCTGTACATTAATGGGGTGTTCACTTGATGAAGTTAATAAAACTGGAACGTTGTGACATAATCACGTCTTTCTACTTTGATTTTTCTTGAGAACTGTAGTCGTAATTAGTACTTATTGGAATTTGAATTTGATTAATGTTCTGGCTTGCAAGGTGAACCTTTTGATATGGGCATAATGTCATTGTCTGAGCATCCCGTTATCAGCTGTAGATTTGTTACATTCTCATGAGATTTGAGCCACTGCATTAGAGCAAGGTTTGACATAATGATGTAGTGTTGAAAAATTGTAATCTTGAATGTGAGGTCTTTCATTTTTATTTCTTTTCAGAAAAGTGTGTAATTGTTTGGTTGGTGGTTGGGGGGTGCTCTGGTGTGGTTTGCTCCTTCTTTCCAATGAAACAACTGTCGTCTTTATCTCTCCTTCTTTTTTATGTTGTTTTTTTTGTCTCTTGTAACACCTCTAATCTTCGGCACTTATATGACCTAATTGTGTTGCCAGTGCTGTAAAACTCTTACTAAAACAAAAATAATTGTTAAGTTTTTTTTTATACAGATTTTTTCTATTTGTGTACAATCTTTGTCTTCAGGTCATAGAGGAGTTGGAAGAAAAAGACCAGGTGATAGAAGAGAAAGACCTGGTGATAGAAGAGAAAGACAGGCATTAGAAGAGAAAGACCAGGCATTAGAAGAGAAAAACCAGGCACTCTTCACCAAAGATCTACAGCTGTCTATGCTGAGACAAGAGTTACAAGAAATGCGTGAACGTCAAAGACCTCGGTCAGCTCCCCTGGACAGACTGGACTTTGAGACAGAAGGTCAGTTTGTTGACACCTGTTTTGTTTTATGTGTAGGAACTGTGTTGTGTTAAGACCTTGTCATCTTTGTGTTTTTTGTCCATGGTATTAAGACATCAGTAGGATATTCAGTTCCCAAAGATTTGCTTCAGTGTTATGAGGTCTTTGGTCTCATCATTGACCCTCTGAGGATGCACTTTTGTTTTTGGTTGCTTGTACATGGACAATGTCTTTACATCATTACATCATAGGGGGTGTTATTCTTTATTTTGTTTCAGATCAGTATCAGTATTCTTCTTCAAGGCATTAGTATTTTATGCTAACGGTTTGGAATGGTTGTAGAACAGTGAGCTTCACCTGTTATGTTGTTCATGTAGCCTGGACTAATGACATTTTTCTTTTTGAAACGTAAACTTCTAGAGATGACCCAAGAAAGCTTTAATCCTTTATTTTCAACAAAACTCCAGTTAGTCCTTGTTCAGTGTGCAACTATAGTTCAGCATGTCTTTGCTATACATTTTTTTTAAAAAATCAATTTTTCAACAGTTTTTGCAACTGATATTGATACATTTCAAAGTGTCATGTTGATGGTAGTCAATCTAATGTTGATAGAAATGCAACAGCCACTATTGTATACTTTTCTGTTTTGAGAGAATTGATAGAGAGCCTCTCTTACTTCCCATTTCTCGAGTATGTTTGCTTGGCTCCTCTTCTTTTTTTTTTTTGCGACATTAATGTTTTGATTATCATTATTTATGTTGATATGGGTAGACCTCTATTGCCTACTTCTCTGTTTTCTCAAACCACTTAACATACTGCTCATCCACAGACCAATCTGACGACCCGGATGTGAGAGAGGGTCAGAACAGTAGTCATATTGAAGATGTAAATCTGATGTCTTGCCCAATGTGTCATGATGCGCCCATCCAAGTTTTGCTGCGTCCATGTAAACATCTGTGTGGCTGTGCTCTGTGTGTCTCCAAACTGGACGGACGATGTCCTTATTGTAGACGCTTCACCACTGGGATGGAGAAAGTTTTTGTCCCATGAGGATAAATATTGATACTTTTTTTTATACGTGTTACATGATAGATTCTCTTGAAATGAGAGACTTTGCATTTTAAATTGCTCTTTTATAAATTATTTAAATTTGGGTTGTTTCGTCTGGTTGTAAATTATGACTATTTTACCCAACCTAACATGACTTAAGGCTCTGTTGTGATAGATAATCCCCTTACCTTAGAAAAGAGACATGTCTCCTCGAAATATTAATTAAACAGGATAAAAATTTCTTTTGTAATAAATTACAAGTAAATCTAGATTTGGGCCAATTGCGAAGGGGAAACTGCCAGATGATTTTGTGGAAGATAGCTACGCAGTCGAGTGTTTTGAAGACAGGTGATGGTGGGCAAATTGATGGGATTGGTTTTAAAGATTAAAAACTGTTTAAATGGCTTCTACATAAATGGTACCGTACTTTGTACACCAGATTTCTCAAAATTAACTTTTGGTGAGACATTGTTCATACTGAGAGAATAGTCTCATGCTCATAGTGTGTGAACTGTTGATGTCTATTCTAAGTAACCTGTCATGTTTCAAATTCAGGATGATAATGATTTAGGAACCATATTTGACACTTTTTCTAGATAAACACCACTTGTCCAAGTCACAGGCATCTCTAGTGTCCTTGTTAGGCTCTTTGTCATAGGACGCAAATAACCTGAGTCAGAGCGCACATGGAATCTTTTTTGTCAAGTATCTCCTTTCTCTCTGCCGAGATGCTGTAGGCCTACCACTCTCAGCCTGGGTTGGTCCTCACAGTAGGATTAGAAAGCCAGCTTCATTAATGCTCTAAATTGTATTGATGGGGTCATAAAACAGTTTGGTTTTTTAAAAGTAAGTCGTTTGTAGCTGACTGTCTTAAATTTGGGGTTTTTCGACAAGGATATTCTGATCTCATACAAGAGGGCAAAAACACAAATATGCTGTTTTTTGTTTTTTTTCTCATTTTGTCTTGTCCTCGTTACAAAAACACACAGGTCTAAACTATTGTTTCTGTCATACTTTTGATCTATTTTTTTCTTCAATTAATTCATTACCATGTTGACCCTCGCATGTTTTTTTTAAAGTCATTGCTAAAGTTGTTGTGTAAAGTCTTGATATAAAATTGCGAATTTCTTCCAATGCAGATACATTGCATCCTGAACAAAAGGTCTCTTCATTTGTCAAGTCTTACTTCATTTTACAATTGTTGCAAGCTTATTTCAAGCAGACAGTGTTTACTTTATTTGTAATATATTTTTTGTTTCAACGTGGTGTCTTGTTTATAGTACATAATATGCTCTACACATGTTGCAAACCATAGTTTTACTGATAAAATACAAATGCACTGCCCAAAAAGGCTATTGATATGATTCTTTATATATATGACGCAAATAAATTTAGAATGTTAGGCATGATATGGTCCATCCTATGAATTCGCAAAAGTTGGCAGCAGATATTTTCATTAGTCATTTAGGAACATGCCCATTGTCACATTACTCACATCATTGTTTCAGATCATACAAGAGGACTTTAACAGAAAATCTTTAAGTGCTCATGATTTATTTGCAGTCATAATAATTGGTTGGGAAAACGCACTTACTCGTACGATATAAAGTGAGACAATGCAGTGCATAGCAAAAATTAACTCTGTACACACAAACTTTGCCAGGGAACATGATGTTCATTAATGTTCTTGAATATTTTTATGAGACTGTTATGATTCTCCTGATTTGTCCCTCTGTGAAAAAGAGTAAGAAATGTACACCTGTTACATTTGTCTATAAAATGGAACTAACTATCCTTTTGCATTTTGTGGCCCTAGTTATCCGGCATTTTTTGTAGGCCTATTTATAAAATGAGAACAACCCTTCAGTTTTTTTCTTTTTCCCTTCTAAGCATCACATTTATTGGCACTGTAGAAATACCAACTGAAAATGTCTTTTAAGTGAAATTTTTACACAAATTTTTATCAATTTAATTTCTTTTTCCTTCTACATTTCTTTTACCTTGGTACGGTACTCCAAGCAAACAGACCACACCTTTGATAGTTTTATTTATGAGAATTATTGATTTTGAATGGCAGCTGTGCATCTTTTTAAAATTTTTACCATCAAGGACATTTTTGTAGATTTAAAGGACTCGAAAGATTAGTTTGATGTGGAGATTCCTGTGCCACAGGAGTGATGGCCCATGTTAGTGTATGGCATTTACTGTTATTTGGAAGGAGAAGTAATCATCTCAGCATAAAAAAGGTAGTTTGTCTAGAAACTCCTGCACAAGCTTTTTTATATACTCTTTTTGTTATCTGCAGTATTGTTTTAAGGATTGTATTTGTATTTGTTGGATTGAAGTACAGTTGTCTCCGCCTAAGATCCCAGTGCTCAGGAGCAAGGAAAATGCTGGATCTTAGGCGAATGGAATCTTCGCTGACGAACCCAGGAAGGAACCTACGGAGACCCATGTTAAGGCTCACAATCGGTAAAATGGTCTCCCTTCACTCTGAAATTAACTGATGTGACCCTTGAGTGGGTTTATGACATGGTGAGCAAAGAGTTGTCAATTTTGATGACCAATGACAGTGGCATGAGGCATGCCATTTATACTTATTATCCTATCGTGAGTTTCGAGATCTAGTGAAATGGAGAGCTCAGATGCGAGTGCGATGTTTGAGGATAACAAATGCGATGGTCAGTTCACACCTCGGTGTGATCCCGTCTGGGGCAAACATTGTACTGTTTTATCAAGTTTTACAACGCTTATGTGATCACATTCCAGGGAGTGACTGACCTTTGACGCGAGGGGCAGTTCATTGATCTCAACTTTTCACTCTTGGTTGATCAGCTGTGCCCGCCTGGGATTTTGTTCCATAAATTATGATCTGAAATGCAGGGTCTTACCCGAATGTAGTATGTAGACCTTCAGAGTGAATAAGAGCAGGATCTTAAGGGTGACTTTTGTATAGTAAAAATTTTGTTTTCTTAAAACAGCGGGATCTTATTAAGCGAAACAGGATCGTAAGCAGTGGGATCTTAGGCGGAGACTACCGTATATTGTTACTACTATATTTACTTATGGCTGATTTATTAATTATTTAATTATTATTATTTCACTTCTCACATGGTTTGTTTTGATTTGGGGGGGGGGGTGGATTTGAATTGTACATTACTGTAGAAACTTTTGAAACTGTCTTTTACATTACTGCCCATGTTACAAAACATTTGAACCAAGTATTTATACTTAATTTTTACCGGTCCTGTGACCATTTTGTTTTGGTTTCATGACTAAAATTGTGTCAATTTGTTCACATGAAATGCTCTATTGTAAAAATTTTCATAAGTTCATTTATCACAGATCATCATGGCATTTCAGTGCTGAGTTATTATTATGCAATTTCTCATACTTTCCGGAGTTTGGTGATACTGTATAATCAGTCTTGGATTTGTGTTTGTTTTTATCAGTTAATGGTATTAGTCACATGGCATGAAGTTTGTTTCTGATATGTTATAGCAATAATTTGTCACAATTTGTGATCTTTTGTTGATAAAGAATTTGTTGTTGCTTATTCTGGAAAAAGCAACAACTTCTATTTGTTTCTCTTCCAGACGTTTTTTTCTTTTTTAAAACACGATTTATTTCTGGTCTCCATTGCATGATTGGCAGCTGTATGTTTGGTCAGTCTGTATATATATATATATATATATAAAACATTTTTCCAAATTGTACATGGTTAATATAAATCTGACTCTCTGTGTGTGGTTCTATGTGCTTGCACTTGCATCTGTGTATGAGAGTAGATTCAATAGTGGCAGCATCTGTGATGTAATGGTTAAGTGCATCGCCTTGCTGTCAAGGGACTCAAGTTTGATTTCTATATGGGGAAAGCGTTTCCATCTTTTATCTATGATATATATATATATATATCCCACTCTGTCTATGTTAACCCTGACAGATAGGGCTAAAGTTGCCTATTTCTAAATGAACTATATAGGGGGGGGGGGAAGGGTTGTAATATTCTATCACATATTACTATAAAAGAGGAATATAATGGAGAAAGATGGATGGAATAGAAAGACATATTGGGAAAGGGGTATAGTATACTTATCGCATATTACTCTATAAAAATGGAATACAACAGAGAAAGATGGTAACATAGGAAGAGAATGATAAAGTGGTTGGACTGGAAGGCATGAGAGGATGCGGATCATGCCTCCATAGACACAATTCAGTTAATCTAAAAGGTAGGCTACCTTGACCCTTCCTGTCAGAGCCAACCTGTGAATAGTGGGGTACAGCATCCCAGTACACAGGTGGAGGTATTCTGTTAAATATACTATCCCTCTTTGAATCAAACCCAAGGCTTCTATGTGCAAGGCAAAGAGCTTTACCCTTACACCAGAGACAGCAATAAAAGAGAGAAAGGTGTGAGACAGTACAGACCAAATAAAAGAAACAGACAAATTCAAGAGAAAAAGAATGAATATATTGAATCATACGACATGTTATGTACATACTGTAAAATAGTGTTTTCATATATACATAACTATGGGGACCGGAAATGCATAACATATATAAATACTTATGATTTTCGTTTTTGGATATGCATAGTTGTTAATTTTAATTTATTTTTTTTGGCAACATCTGTGTTGTAGCAGTTTGCCTTTGCTTGCAGCAAATGTGAGTTTGATTCCCGCTTGGGGATGGGTTTTTTTCAAGTATTTCCGTCTGTCTGCAATGACGTTGTATCCCTCTCAGCCCTGGCTGACCCTAACAGGCAGGGTCAAAGCTACCCATCTCCTAAATGATCTAAATAGTGTTGATTGTAAGAAAACTTACAATTACAATACATCGCAATAACAGATGCGGTTGAAGTGTTCATTATTAATTTTACTTGTACTTGACGCACTTCTCTTAATTTGTCCTTTTGCTATTTCCCATCTTGTGTAAAACTTGTACTTGACGCACTTCTCTTAATTTGTCCTTTTGCTATTCCCCATCTTGTGTAGGTTCATTTGCCCTCATGTTAAACCAGAACAAACATTTTTGCTTCCATTGACTGTTTGTAGGAGCAGAGAAAGGTTAACAGGAGAGACTTGTAGAGAACGCACTCTTTGTTTCATCTATTTTACCATCTTTAGGTTCTGGCTTTACTCTTTTCATTTTGATGTTCTTGTTTTAGATAAGTCACAGGTACTCTTCTTCACTGTTTCTCCCTCACTGTTACTTTCTTTGATAATGTTTCTTTCTCACTGCTGGTTTTTGTCTTGTTTCTCCTCTCCTCCTGTTACTGTTGTTATTCCTCTACACCAGATGTTTTTGTTGATAAAATGTATATACGGACATCATACATGATTGCATTTGTATATAAAGCATTATACAGTATTCTTGTTTGATCTGATGTTGAGGGGGGTGGGGGTTGTTGGGGGTTTTTTTGGAAGGGGGGGGGGCAACACAAGAAGGGTAGAAGTACCGACGATTAGAGACGGTAAAAGACACAAAACAGGATGCAAATTTTTAATCTTTAGTTTTTCCGTCTGAACTTTTAAAAAAATGGACTCTTTAAAAAAGTATGTGCGCCTTACTTGCTGTATGAGTAGGAACCTTAGAAGTCATTTTCCAGGAATGTTAGGAGTTATTTGGCACCTTTTAGTAAGTTTTCTTTAGTGGGCATGCCATATTATGCACTTTTGCAGCTCCCTTCCCCATTTTATGACATTTTCAAGACGAGCTTTTTGGGCGGTCATATTGATCCTCTTTATTGTGAACTGTATTCTGTCTGTGTTATTTGACGTTGCTTGTAGAAAAAGCTCTGAATGGGTTAAGTTTAGAAAAAATGTAGATGAAATTTTAATAAACAGACTGCTCATTGTGCAGCAAGAATAGATATCATAATTAGTAAAGATCCTACGCAGGATAGGAGGTGCTGAAAGCAGATGTGTCTCAGTTTTCATAAGATAATGGAACAGATAATATCAGATCACGGATAGGATTTTAGTTTGGTTTGTTTACCTTCCAGTACATGTAGATAGATGCTGGCTCCCGATTCTATATACTGTAAGGATTCCTTAAACTGTTTATATTTTTCCATCTTTCAAAGATTTTTTTGCTTTTTAAAAAAAGTGTGTGTGAGGGGGGGGGGGGTTGAAATTGTGAGGCAGCCTTGTGAAATCATGCGCTCGTCAAAATAATGAAAGTGAAGAAACTGGCATTTTTCCGCAGATTTGGTAATTTTCATTGAATTTTTATTTTTTGGCTCAACATCTTTGATGTCCATTAACTCATTCGGGACGCAGGTTTGGACCAGTTTTGCACCCTGGGACGCACGATTTTGGGTCGACTTTTAAAGTCTCCCATTTTCTTCCCTTTTGATATTTTTAAAGTCTGTTTTCACTGTCTACCCATTCAACATTTCAACATTTGGAGTTTGCCTTAGATCTAACCCAGTTTGCCTGGATATATTCCTTAACTTGCCAGGACCCCTACAAATATGGTGTATGAGATCCCCCCAAAAAAATTTCCCTCTAAGTTGACAGTGAAAAAATGCAGAAACAAACAAGAGATAAAGTTACAACACAACTATAATGCAGTTAAAAACACATCACAGCACAATTTACAGTCCAAATACTGTGAAGAAATAGTTCCAGTCACTGTGAATAGTCCTTCAAAAATCACCTCAGAAAATTACAAAAATGACGCTATACGGCCAAAGATAAATAGATACAAAATAGAAATGTCTTCTATAGCGGCCATTTTCCACTAAATTTACCTCTGAAACCAGGGGACCCTTACCTCCTTCAATCGCAAATATCACAATGTATATTCAAGATAACTGGATATTTTTTTCATCCAAAGCAAGACAAACAAACAACCTTTTAAGATGATACCAATAACTTCACATGACCAAAAATTGACGAGTTCCTGATTCCACCACGTTGTGACACAATTGATCTTTTCTTTGAGGAAAGATTATTGATTTGAAAAGCAAGAAGTGTACTGACCGACACAGTACTGGAGTACTTTTAATGTGGTCCTAGAATTGTCTCACAAATGTAAAGAAGTTGTTGGTGTCAGCTTATTTTTTCTTCATCTGATCTGTGCTTAACATGCTTTATTTTTCATTTTATGTGTTATGGTCACATTTTTGGGGCAATAATGTGTTAATGTGGCAGTCTTTTTTGTAACTGAAAGTTTGTTCTTCAAGTGGAAAGTGACAACTCTGTGACAGGCAGCTAGACATTCTCATACAAACTGACCATCACTTGGAGCCCTGATCTGAAGCCAATTCCTCTCTCTTCTACTAGTTCTACTTCTACAACATGAATAAGGCAGCCAATTTTATTTTGTTTTTTGAAAACTTTTTCTGAACAAATGAAATATAATATTTACATGATGTTCTATTGTGGCATGAAAAGGGGCAGCGTTTTTTGTTTTCCCTTTAAATATGCACTTCACTGTCATTTATTATCATTCATTAACCGTTTGGACCTGATCACATTTTGTGCACCAAACATAAGCTTTATGGTGCAATGGTGCAAAATTTACAGCTGGCGAAAGGGATTTCAAGTGCACAGGTCCTATTTATAAGTGAGGGGAGAGGAGGGTGGGGGGGGGGGGGGGGACGTCTTAAAGGGTTATGTTGATTTTCTGTTTTGTTCAAATATAGACGATATTCAAGCTGAAACAGTTTCTTAAATTTAAAGAATTTGTTATTTTTCTGTAATTTTTTTCAATACGAATTATCTTGAATGAAAATTTGAAACATCAGTTTGTATCAAGAGTTTTATGTGAGGCTTCGCAGAAGAACAATCTTGTTTTCCATCTGTTTGGCATAGACATAGGATTAGTATCCTTTAGACTATCTTGAAAGGTTCCACCTTAGTCTGCATTTCCAACACTGCTTGCTGTTTGACATCCTTTCCATTTTTACTTGGTATCGAGAAGTTGATGTTCTTAGCTACATGCACTACAGGAGAGTGAAGGCATTCAGGGAGAAAAAAAGCATTAATAACTTTCTTCTTTTGGGGCTGGGCTGTACAGGTTGCAAAGTTCCCACAGTGGAAAGAAGTTATTTTAGAAGATTTTGTTTTGTGTTCCAAGCGCATTATATGTTCAGTGTTCCAAGACCTGATACTATCATAATAGTACCTAGAAGTGTTCGCATAAAAAAATTTTTAGCACTTTTTTTTCTTTTTGCTTTTTTGTATGATATGCCACTTTTTTTCTTGCGATGAATCTTTATGAATAACAATTTTATTAGAAATAGTGCCCGGCTGTTGTTTTTTTGAAAGGTATACAATAAAAAGTGTTTAATATAATTCTTGAATGTGTTGCTCAAATAATGTCATTGTGCTTTGTGATATTCAGTCTCATGTTTAGTATTCGCCGAGATATGTGAGGAAAAGACAGTTGAGACATAATATATATATTAAAAAAAGGTGAAGTGTTGAATGAGGTGGGTGGAGAAGTTGTGGGGGCGGAGAAGTTGGGGGTGGGTGAGACAGAGGAGATGGGTAGAAAAGTGAAACAGTTGGGAATTAGGAAGACAAGGCAGTTGAAAAACGGTTTGTGAAGCAGAAACGGGTGAAAAAGGTGATGTGACTGAGAAAAGTTTTTTCTATTTTATTTAATAGAGTTTAACATTTCAGTATAAGGAAAAGATGGGGAAGTTGAGAAAGTCAAAGAGGGGAGACCATGAGAAAAGGAGGAGCAGTGCACCAGGTTTGTCGAAAAAAAAGTCCAAGACAAATGTGAGGCAGATTGGAAAAGGGTGGCACAATTTAGAACAGTACGTTCGAGCCTAATATTAAGAAGAAAAAAAAAACCATGAACAAATTTGGCATGAGAAAAGAAAAGCTGAGATCAGAAGAAGAAAAGTGATGTGATCTCGAGAAAAGAGATGAGGATGAAGTACGGGTAGGAAATGAGCTGAAAAAAGCTGATGAGGTCAGAATAAGAGTTCATAGTATGTATCTACAGTAAGATCATAGCTCCTAAGGTCAGGGTAGATACATCTGTACTCGGTGACTTCCACCAACGTTGAACGTTTTGCTCTTCATCAGCTGGTCTGGACAGTCAATGGGGATTACCTGTCGCTATTTTTAGAACCAAGGGAAGTAAGTTGCGCGAAAACGTTTGTACTTCCGGGGCTTGCAGCTATCACTCTGGAAATTATAAACAACTGGTGAAAACCACATTATTATAACAAAAATATTTGTTTAAATTCTTGGGAAAGCTTGTTAGTTTCTTGATGAATGAGAATATAGTTCTTTTATTGTGATACAACTGGAGTCCTGGGAAGCATGGCGTCAAATTCATACATGGAAAGACTTCGCACCTTTCATCCTCCACTGCCGCAAAACTTTGTCAGTTCACTCTCCAACACTCCAGTGAAGTTTGCTGAAGCTGGCTGGGAACGTGCAGGCAATGTTCCAATCTCATCAGATGAGTTAGTATGTCGTTCTTGCAGTATTAAACACAGTGGTTGGTCAGGGGAATCGCCCCTTGCTGTCCACAGAACCAGAAGTCCAAACTGTCCATTTCTAAACTCGGAACCCAGCACCCCTTCTCATTTTGTCAATGTTGTTGGCGATAGTGAAACAATATCACCCTCTGTTTTCAATGAAACAATTGAGAAAGCACACATACAGGAGGCAGGAACTATATTTTCAATATGTAACTCATGTGACACAAGCAATAGAGAAACTCTGAAAAGGAAATTGTTTTCGAATCAATCCAACAGATTAGCCAAATATGGCAGACGTCAACCTATTTTACATCCCTTTAAACCCCTTGCTGGTGGGTATCCAATGTTGTTTGAAAGTCTTCGACTGACTACTTACAGTTTACCAAGCTCAGTTGAGGCGGCAAAATGGTCAAGGGATGGCTTCATCATGATCTCTATCCTCCGAGCCCAGTGTGTTTTCTGTGGACTCCAGTTGGAGTTTGACGTGTGTGTTGACATTGGATATGTGCACAAGGAAAAGTCACCTGAGTGTCCTTTTGTGTGTCACTTTGACATGGGAAATATTGCGAGTGAAGAGCAGAGGAGTATTCTGGAGAAAGAACGTTCGAAACATTTTGTGGACATTAATGAATGTTTTTCTTCAACTAAGTATAGTGTCATGTACCCTGAATTTGAGAGTTCATCAGACAGATCCGGTACATTTAGTTTGTGGCCAAAGGTTCTGAAAGGAATGTTTCCCCCTGATGTGATGGCAGATGCAGGTTTCTTCTACTCAGGTGGGTCTCATCTTCATTAGTTATTGATGTAAAGAGCTCTGAATCGTTGCTGTCGTGCTCCAAACCCCCTAAGCGCGACCGACATTTTTTTATAGGAGAGCTTTTTTTGCCAAAAGGTGGGGTTGTTTGCATGAGGACTTTTTAAATCAACCACTACTCATGGAAAAATATGTTTTCTTCTGAAAACTTTATGCATATGGCAGGGAAATAAGTTGGTCAAGCTGCATGAGCAAGTAGATTGATGTGTGCATCTTATATATCTCTTCATAGAAAGATAATAATACTAAAAATAGGGCATTTTTTACTCACCCTGAGTGCACACGTA
>NW_004797368.1:701226-708953 GCF_000002075.1 Aplysia californica
TCTCTCTCTCTCTCTTTCTTGTCTCTTTAATCACAATTATTTCAACACCCTTCTCAAGAACATTTCATCCTTCAAGTGTCGACAGGCTATTAAATTGGCCATAAGTTTCATTTTGTGGTGTCGTGACCACTTTTATTGGCCGTAATTTGAGTCACTAATTTGATTTGTTAATTATGTTTTACGGCATGTGTGTAAAAAAAACTGTAAAATTATTCAGTCCTCCTCAGTCAATTTCCTTCATTATTTTTTTATGAAACATTTATTCAAATTGAGATTAAGTCCCTAAAATTTTATTATAGATTTCGAAATTATTTATATGAGGTTCCACTCGTTACTGTCATTGGTCATTCATCATTGTCGTATGTCAAAATACAAAATTTACAAAAGAAAAAAACATAGTGTTGATATGATACTGACTAATATTATCAACTCAAATTTTAGCAAAGAGAAGCTATATATATATTATAAACCTATCTGTCTGCCCCGATCAATATCAGTCGTAAGATGCACTGTGGTATAATCAGCACGAGGCTCGAAAGGCAAAAAAGTGACTTTTCATGACATTTTTTTGTGGTATATATTGAACATTTGATGTCTTCTTCTTCATAAGATAAAAATGAACAACTATAATCGACTCTATAAATATTTTATTTTGGAGGTGTGTGTTTATAAAAATTCGTTTTTATTGTGTTTTAGAGCTTTTAAAAGATTAATTAACCTTCCTCTAGATCTCTCAGAGCGGACTCCTTACCATGAGGTCACCGAGGCGGTCTATGTGCATGTGCGTGTGTGTGTGTTGGTGTGTTTGTATGTGTGTGTATGTGTGTGTGCGTGTGTGTGTTTGTGTGCGTGTGTGTGTGTGTGTGCTCTTGTGTGTTTATGGTGCTGTATTGCAAACGTACAAACGTATAATCAGGTTGCGTAAACATGACAGTAAGCCGACTTGCGGCCTTCCGAGCGCGTGGTTTCGGTGAAATGGGGTAGTTCAGATCTCTCTTTCTTTGCTCTTTTGCTATAAAACACCAAATGCTCAACACTTTGAAAATTTTCCGGTTTTCTTTGTTATAATAATATTAATAATGTAAGTTGTTTGTATATCGGGGTAGTTGGGGCTGGAGAATCGCTGTAGAAAGGGAAGCCCCTCGCTGTCAGAATGTGAGGCCCCCCGGTTCAAAATTGACACCCATGCATATGAATGCTTGGCGGAGAACTATACAGATTTGAGCGTGGTTTCCCGTGCTTTTTATTTTTTGGCCTTTGGCGTTTAGATAGAAAACCTTGAAAAAAGGTCTTGAGTTTTCAAATATCATTTTTAACACGAAATGCGTAAAATTACGGCTAAAAAAAGGTACCAGTAGAAAGAACAGTTCTTTTTCTTTTAGTTTTAGAATAAAGTCATCAGCTTGGAATTATTTTGCATGAATCCTTTTGCGAAACTACTGGTAGCACTCCGTATACTACGGTATTTAGCCGGCTCGCTCGCCGCGAAGGCTGGTGCGAGGCCGGGCGAGACAACGCTCGATGTTTTTATTGAAATAATGACAGATCATTGTGTTTGAGGCAATAAAATACTGATTTGTAATGATCTCACCGTCTTGAAAAATATTAGGCTTCATCTCTATGTTATAGAGATTGTACTCTTAAAATGTAGAGATGTTTGGTGCACTCGGTACTCTTTTAGTATCTGTCAAACATGCGGTTGCAGCCAGTTAACGACTTCAGCAGTGAAGTCCATTCTCGTAAAAATTTTGTTTGGTCAATAAGTTTTTTTTTCTCTGTAAATGAATAGTTTTCTACTTCTGTATGTTACCTTCTAATGGCATATAGCCAAGATAACTGCTAAGTTACAAGTCTCTATTTCAATTCTAAGACCCCATTGCTATGGAAACATGTTGCTCAATTTCGGAGGCCATTTTTTCCTTTTCGTGTTTCCTCACATTGCACAATTAAAAGTTCTGTATTTTCGTCAAATATGGTTTTATTTACTTCATTCTTGTTTAAAATTGTAGGGAAAAGGTGATAGTTTTTAAAAATAATATTAACTCAGTTTTGATATTTCTTCATATGATATTGACCGGCAGGGACACATATATATGCTTCCCTCAGGTCACAATGACATGGTACGTTGTTTCTCCTGTGGTGTTGAACTCTTTGACTGGATACCTGGTGCTGACCCCCTGACCCAGCATGCCTGTGCCTCTCCTTTCTGTTACTTCTTGCAGCAGAACAAAGGTCAAGAGTTTATCAATGGCGCTCAACATCAAGAGGTGAGTTGCACAACTTTTTATTGTTGTCTTCCATATTTTGTAACAGTAACTGACATTTTTAACTTGAAATTAGTATTCAGCTTGATAATGTAATGATGCATATTTTTATAGATTTTCCTCAGTCAGGATTTTCCTCGGTCTAAAGTTGAAACATTGGGTTGTCCCGTTTAATGTTTTACTTACTTTTGTGATTGTGGCCTTTTTAAAATGTACCTCTCAGATTATTCTAAACAATTACTCCTTTTCGTCTGTATGCGCTGGATCCTTCTACTGGAATTTACCGTCCCGTCATCTTATTAGTAAGCCTCCCTTTAAGTGATGTAGAAGACTACCCTTCTATTAAGACCGGTATTTTGATATTTGAAGGGTTAAACTTTTCACTCAGAGGATCATGGACATTGATTGTTCAAAGTGAACGTAAAATGAGCTTTTAGAATCTTTTTCTCTTTTTTTTAAACAGTGTTTCTCTCATTATTAACTTGTTTTGTTTTTCTTATATTCTTTACTGCAGCTTGTGGTTGGCATTAAACAAGACAGTCAAGCTCAAGGTAGAGTTTACTCTCTAATTGTTGTATGGAGCATACATGGATGTTTTTGTGTTTTTTTTCTTTCTCTCTGTTACTGTATCAATAACAAAGTTTTGAAGTTTTTATCCTACTAATTTCTATTTGTTTTGCTTTGTGAGCTTTTTTTTCTTACCAAAGGATTGAATTATTAGAACAGCTACCTTTATCTTGCACATGATAATTCCCTCTTTTGGGATTGTAACAACAACACTATCTGGCGACAGTAAACAATGGCTGATCATTACATAATGAGCCAGAAATGACACCTCCAGGTATTCCAGGTATCTGGATAGTTCTGTTTGGTGGAAAGTTTTCATGTATAAATAAATGAAAAAAGTCTGTGTTGTAAATTTTGTAAATATTGTTTTGTAAAAACGGGGGCTCTCGTGGCCTAGAGATTAAGGTGTTCGCCTCTCATTCAATAGGTCCCAGGTTCGAATCCGGATAGTGACGCAAATTTTTCTTATCTAAAATTGTCTCCTTTCACCTCCTTTCCTGCTTTCTAGCAATGTTCTGTCATCTGCTTTCGTTTCCACTTTCTGCCCCCACCCTTTCTCCCCCTTCTCCCCCTCCACTGGGCTACTGACTCTTTTGAGTCCCTCATCCTTTGGTAGGAAAGATCTACACCTAGCCATATCGGACATGGGCGAAAAATCTCAGTGGTCCCATATGCAAGTTGCGCACGTTAAAGATCCATTGGTGGTCCAAAATCGATAAGAGCGATAAGAGTAGGCCTCAGCCGCCACCCGGGCAAAATTCAAAATTTCCTACCAACAAAAAATGTTTAATGTGTCCGGTGTGCTCATATGACCTTATGCAGTTGCAAAGCGCTATAAGACACAAGTTACCCAAAAAAAATTTAACGGAAAAAATAGTAACAACTCAGTTCTCAGACTGGGGTATTTGTAGAGAATGTAAGTTACTGTCTCAGTAAAAAGATTGGTGAATGTTGTGTTGTTTTTATGTTATCCTATTGTTAATGGTCTGCTTTATCTTTTAGTTTTATTGCCAAACCTTTTATAATTGTTTGATGCAATCAACACCTGTCTACCTAGTATAACAGCTATTTCAATGGACAGATGTTTTTTTCTTCAGTAATTTCATTCAAGTCATGCAAAATATACCATGCTGTATATAATAATCTTTATCACTGAGTCACTGAGTTGACCTATTTTTTTTCTTCATTCTGATCAGATCTGGAGGCTGCTACATTATCCACCACACCAACTACCGCAGCAACATCAAACCCATCATCATCGCCACCACCAGCTGGCCCCAGACCGTACCTGGACCTGGAGTCTATCTCTGCAGCTCGTGCACGTGGGTACAGCACAGAGCAAATCTCTGATGCCATCATCACCTTCTTTTACCTGACTTGTGAGTCACTATTCAACAAAAGAAGTAGTTGCTTTTATACAGAATGTCAAGTGACTCTTACAGGGAGTGGGTTGGAGTTGACTTCAGATCTTCTGAGGTTTAAGGATACAGAGTAAATTTGTATAAATTGTATGTTGTTATTTAAGCTGCTGAGAACGGAATAATTGTTTTTCTGTAAAGTTTAAATCATTCGTGGCTCCAAACAAGATAATTGAGAGGCCTAGTGAGATGATGTTGATATTCATTTGTCATCATTATCATCATCATGATCATGATGATGATGATGATCATCATCATCATCATCATCATCATTTTCATCATCATCATTTTCATCATTGCCATCAACAAGCATCATCATCCTCATCTTCATCGTCGTCGTCATCATCATCATCATCATCATCATCATCATCATCATCATCATCATCATCATTGTCATTGTCATCATCATCATTTTCATCATTGCTATCAACAAGCATCATCATCATCATCGTCATTGTCATCATCATCATCATCATCATCATCATCATCATCATCATCATCATCATCATCATCATCATCATCATTGTCATCATTGCCATCAACACGAATGCTCACAGCTGACAAGAGTGATCATGGTGCTCTTTCTCTCCCTGTCAGTGTTCCGACACTGTTAGTTCAGCGGTTCCCTCCATGCTCTCATCTGGCTGTTTAATGCTCTATTGTCGTATATATCAGCTTTGTGAAACAAGTGAGGATTATAACATCCAAAACAACATCAAAAGTATTTTACTAAATCAGAGCATCTTTCAACCACCAACTTAGAGATCTTGCAACTCGTGTTTCTCTGAGACTGTCTGCTGATTGAAAATAATACCTCGCATACATGTTGAAATTTGTTAGGAGTGACAAGTGCATGTGTGTGGTTTGTTTGGTTCTTTTTTATACATGATGCTTTTATTTCCCTAGTTTGCTTCCTACAACCTAACATGATTTTGTGGCACTGATTGAACTTAAACCCCCAAACTGAAATTCATCTCCATGCGGAGAGAGAGAACTGACCTTGATAGGTTTATATCACAAAAACTCTTTCATGTTTTAACTAAGATAGTTTTTTTCAAGAGGCTTGAATGTTTTGAATCTGAGAAATATGTCATAATATCCCGCACTTTGTGTTTATCATGTTTTTGAATGGTGTTTTCTCTTCTCATCAATTTATACAAGTGGGCTATACTATGTAGATTACTTGTGTGTTGTAGTGAATAAAGTTTTTTACCCTGTGTGTGTTTGTGTGTCCAGGTGGCCAGTTCCCCGACTCTCCCCTCCTGCTGGGTCTGCTCAAGGCCGGCACTGACCACCACAAAACACTCTGTGACAAAACACAGGAAAACCTGGACATCAGGTCGGAGAACCAGGTCATTAAGTCTGAGGTTGAGGTCATTAAGTCAGAGAACCAGGTCATTAAGTCAGAGGTGAAGGCCAAGGACACAGAGATCCAGGCCAAGGAGAGAGAACTCCAGCGTCAGAGGTTTGAGCGTCACTGGCGTGAGCTGGCCATGAAGACAGAACTGGAACAGGTGAGCTACAACCTTTAACCTGTTTGACCTTTTCACACTCCTGCTAAAATAAAAAATATCTGAACCTGTCCTTGTTGACCGTTGTAACCTCATAACCTTACTAACCAGTCCAAAATGTAACCCCTCACTTTTCATATTTGGGACGGCCTCACACAGCTAGTTATATAATGTATATATAACCATCTGATCCTCCCCTGTGCCCTTTTGTTTTTGGACAATATTGTTTAAATGGATGGTTTTGATCTTATGAAGGCAAAGCACTTGTTCCGTACTACTACCAGAAAGAAAGAAGACCGAGACAACACACCATAGCTGATATTACATGGCTCCATTCTGATGCATACATTGAGAAGTGTGTTATTTTACTACTGGAGAAGTTGCTCCTCCAGGTGGTGTGCAGTGGGCTTATATGTTTCTCCATAACCTTCTGGTTAGAGCTATTTATGACTGTATTGTGACTGAGCAGACAATAATTTTTGTCTTCTCAGCTGTTATCGAACATTTGAGATGACCAGGCTGTGTAGGCTATCTCTTTGCTAAGGGTCATCTCAGTGTTAAGTTACCTCTCTGCCAGATGCTGTGTCATTGCATTGGTTTAGAACTTGACATTGTTTAGAATGAGGAAAGAGAAGCACATCAGTATGATAACATTCATTAAGTTTTTGAAAAGATCAAGGCTGATGGATTGACAGAAACTAGAGGAGGAATGAAAAAGGACCTCATAGTGACAGCTATAGAATTTGACTCAAATATTCTAGGTGAAAGTTTGAGCTAGAATGAGGTATGAGTTTTCTTTGACCATCTTTCTGGAAAGGAGAGTCCACAGTTTGATGCACTTATCAATGGACAGGGAGTGTGTGTTTGTGTGTGGGTGTGTGTGTGTGTGTGAGAGAGTGTGTGTGTTGGTGTGTGTGTGTGTGTGTGTGTGTGTGTGTGTGTGTGTGTGTGTGTGTGTGTGTGTGTGTGTGTGTGTGTGTTTCTCATAAGTATTGTACAAAGGTGCGTGTGCGTATTTATGGGTGTGTTTGTATGTTTGTGTGTGTTTTGTATGTTTGTGTGAGTGGGTGTTTGTGTGTCCGTAGGTGTGTACATATGTAAGTACTTCACCATGGTGCAACAGTTACAGGCTGGAGAAACACACAGAAATGACAGTAAGAGCGGGCATAATATAAGCTATGCTCGACGAAAGGTCTAAATTGCTAACATCTCATCTCGCGAGATCTCATAAGACGCAGTCTGCTGAACTGTTACATCTTTTCTATATCAACGTACAACCAGAAGTTTGGTCTACAAGCAGAGATCTTCAGAATAAGATTAATGTTTTTTAAATGTAGTGTTATGTGAAAATGAGCAACATCAGGTGGAAAGACTCCCGAAAACCAACGAAGAAGTATGCCATATAACAAGAACATCACCCTGGCTTCCAAACAAAATGAACATATTAAACTGCAAAATTGTTCTCCTCCTATAGAGGCATAATGCACTTTTAAAAGAAGTACTAGGAGGCAAGCGAGAAGGAATGAGGGCAGTAGGAAGGCATGGTCTACTTTGAGCTGGCTCGTAAAGTCATGGGCAGCGCTATCGTTAGAACAGTGCACCAGAGCAGCTGACAAACGGAGTGAATAGCGTACGTCGTGTTTTACTAACGTATCCATCCGACGTGGGGAACTCTGTGCCACCACTTTCCAAAGAGGAAATTTACTCGTTAATCCGATCCGTATACTTTGCATAACAGTCTATCAAAATGATTTTTTGAGAAACACTGAATGTTTCAAAGAGATCCTCGCAATAGAAGCATTCTAAAATGTGAAGAATACTACCCCGGGGGTGCAAAATGACCCCAGGGCATACGGATAGAGTTATGTGTCAACCTCAGAGGCCTCCAAAGAGAGGACTCCTCCAACCTATCAAAGTATATTTGTTCGTTTGTGTATGTGTGAGTGTTTGTTTGTTTGTGTATGTGT
>NW_004797368.1:709124-713418 GCF_000002075.1 Aplysia californica
TGCAGTTGCAAATGGCTATAAAACACAAGTTACCCAAAAAAATGTTACGGAAAAAATAGTAAAAATTCAGTTCTCAGACTGGGGTATCTGTTTCATTCAAGTCATGCAAAATATACCATGCTGTATATTATAATCTTTATCACTGAGTCACTGAGTTGACCTATTTTTTTTCTTCATTCTGATCAGATCTGGAGGCAGCTACATTATCCACCACACCAACTACCGCAGCAACATCAAACCCATCATCATCATCGCCACCCCCAGCTGGTCCCAGACCGTACCTGGATCTGGAGTCTATCTCTGCAGCTCGTGCACGTGGGTACAGCATAGAGCAAATCTCTGATGCCATCATCACCTTCTTTTACCTGACTTGTGAGTCACTACTCAACAAAAGAAGTAGTTGCTTTTATACAGAATGTCAAGTGACTCTTACAGGGAGCGGGTGGGAGTAGACTTCAGATCTTCTGAGGTTTAAGGATACAGAGTAAATTTGTATAAATTGTATGTTGTTATTTAAGCTGCTGAGAACTGAATAATTGTTTTTCTGTAAAGTTTAAATCATTCGTGGCTCCAAACAAGATAATTGAGAGGCTTAGTGAGATGATGTTGATATTCATTTGTCATCATTATCATCATCATTTTCATCATCATCATTTTCATCATTGCCATCAACAAGCATCATCATCATCATCTTCATCGTCGTCGTCATCATCATCATCATCATCATCATCATCATCATCATCATTGTCATCATCATCATTTTCATCATTGCTATCAACAAGCATCATCATTATCATCATCATCATCAACATCATCAACATCATCATCATCATAATCATCATCATCATCATCATCATCATCATCATCATCATCATTATCATCATCACCGTCAACGTGAGTGCTCACAGCTGGCAAGAGTGATCATGGTGCTCTTTCTCTCCCTGTCAGTTTTCCGACACTGTTAGTTCAGTGGTTCCGTCCATGCTCTCTTTGGGCTGTTGAATGCTCTATTGTCATATATATATCAGCTTTGTGAAACAAGAGAGGATTATAACATCCAAGTATCTTACTAAACCAGAGCATCTTTCAACCACCAGCTCAAAGATCTTGCAACTCGTGTTTCTCTGAGACTGTCTGCTGATAGAAAATAATAACTTAACGGGTTGAAATTTGTTAGGAGTAGACAAGTGCATGTGTGTGGTTTGTTTAGTTCTTTTTTATAAGATGCTTTTATTTCCCTAGTTTGCTTCCTGCAACCTACTTGATTTTGTGGCACTGATTAAACTTGAACCCCCAAACTGAAATTCATATCCATTTGGAGAGAGAAAACTGACCTTGATAGGTTTATATCTCAAAAACTTTTTCATGTTTTAACTGAGATAGCTTTGTTCAAGAGGCTTGAATGTTTTGAATCTGAGAAATATGTCATAATATCCCGTACTTTGTATTTATCATGTTTTTGTGTTTTTGAGTGGTGTTTTCTCTTCTCATCAATTTATATAAGTGATGCCATGTAGATTACTTGTGTGGTGTAGTAAATAGAGTTGTTTACCATGTGAGTGTTTGTGTGTACAGGTGGTCAGTTCCCCGACTCTCCCCTCCTGCTGGGTCTGCTCAAGGCCGGCACTGACAACCACAAGACGCTCTGTGACAAGACTCAGGAAAACCTGGACATCAAGTCGGAGAACCAGGTCATTAAGTCAGAGAACCAGGTCATTAAGTCAGAGGTGAAGGCCAAGGACACAGAGATCCAGGCCAAGGACACAGAGATCCAGGCCAAGGAGAGAGAACTCCAGCGTCAGAGGTTTGAGCGTCACTGGCGTGAGCTGGCCATGAAGACAGAACTGGAGCAGGTGAGCTAGAACCTTTGACCTGTTTGACCTTTTCACACTCCTGCTAAAATAAACAATATCTGAACCTGTCCTTGTTGACCTTTGTAACCTCATCACCTTACTAACCTATGTAGTAACCCCTCACCATTCATCTTTGGGACGGCATCACACAGCTAGTTATACATACATATAAAACCGTCTGTTCCTCCCTAGTGGCCTTTTGTTTTTTGACCATATTGTTTAGATAGATGGTTTTGATCTTATGAAGGTAAAGCACTTGTACCGTACCAGGAAACAGAGAAGATGGAAACAATACCCCGTAGCTGATATTACTTGGCTTCATTCTCATGCATACATTGTGAAGTGTGTTATTTCAGTCTTGAAGAGGTTGCTCCTCCAGGTGGTGTGCAGTTGGTTTATATGTTTCTCCATAACCTTCTGGTTAGAGCTATTTATGACTGTATTGTGACAGAGCAGACAATAATTTTTGTCTTCTCAGCTATTATCGAACATTTGAGATGACCAGGCTGTGTTTCTCTTTGCTAAGGGTCATCTCAGTGTTAAGTTACCTCTCTGCCAGATGCTGTGTCATTGCATTGGTTTAGAACTTGACATTGTTTAGAATGAGGAAAGAGAAGCACATCAGTATGATAACATTCATTAAGTTTTTGAAAAGATCAAGGCTGATGGATTGACAGAAACTAGAGGAGGAATGAAAAAGGACCTCATAGTGACAGCTATAGAATTTGACTCAAATATTCTAGGTGAAAGTTTGAGCTAGAATGAGGTATGAGTTTTCTTTGACCATCTTTCTGGAAAGGAGAGTCCACAGTTTGATGCACTTATCAATGGACAGGGAGTGTGTGTTTGTGTGTGGGTGTGTGTGTGTGTGTGAGAGAGTGTGTGTGTTGGTGTGTGTGTGTGAGAGAGTGTGTGTGTGAGTGTGTGTGTGTGTGAGTGTGCTTGTGTGTGTGTGTGAGTGTGCATGTGTGTGTGTGTTTGTGTGTGTGATTGTGCATGTGTGTGTGTGTGTGTGTGTGTGTGTGTGTGTGTGTGTGTGTGTGTGTGTGGATGGGTGACCATGCTGTCATAGAAATAATGCTTTTAAAATAAATAAAGAAATTGCCTGCACGCACCTTCACTCCTTTACCAGATTTATGAGCAAGCTTGAAAATAAAGGATACATTCGTGTGAGCCAGTATAAAATTAGGATACTGTTAATTATTGCTTTACTTCACTTGTCTGTAAAGATTTATTTTAGGTTAGTTTATTAGGATTTAAATTCGTTAAAAGTACATTTCATGGCTCTCAGTGGCCTCAGCAGTGTCTGTAAAATGTCCTGTCTTAAAAAGAGGTATGATGGAAGAAAACCGTGTTGTAAAATAACTATTTACCTTCTCAGCCTTTATTTGCTTCTCTTATACTTCTTAATCATGTAACTGTAATAGAACTGTATAATCTGCCCCTCTCCCCCCCCCCGCCCCGTTCAACACATACAGAACTGGTAGACTGTTTTTTACTATTTTATCAAGATTTTTTCATTAGGCCAGAGACTGCTCGTTTGGTAGGTGTTGATTACCCCTCCTCACCTAAATATCCTGTAATGAGGGTTTTCACTTCAGGGGGTCTCTCATAGGGTACCTTTAATTTAACTTTTTCCTTTTTCCTTTAACTGGTACCAGTGTGTGTAGCGGGGAGAAACAAATGTCTGACAGCAACAAGTCAACTGGCTTAGAGGAGGGTCAAGTTGTGGGTGTTCTGACGATATCCTTAACAGAGTCGATCCAGCAATGTCTTGGTCTCCCTCTGTTTCTCCAGCTAGAGTACCACTCAAGGAAATAATGTCTTTGTTCCTGTATTGTGAGGCCTTGGCTGAGCTTTCCTGGGCATGCTTTCTTACTCAACAAGTCCTCACCACTAGAATAGACTGTTTGAAATTAAGACTACACTCTAAACAAGTCAGATGGGAAACTAGAGTGACTTGTTCACCTGGTAGCCTACTCTATGGTAATATTTACACTGCCATGAATTGCGAGCCTGTAGTCTTCATTTTTTGTCCAATCATATAAAATGCAAATGGCTAAATAGTCTGTCTTTATTGATAAGCAGTTAGCTCACTTTACTTACATGAATAGAGGACCGAGGTTCAGCGGAAATTGGGATATATACACGTAAGATTATCACTTCTCCATCTTGCAGCCTTAGCATGCAGAGTCCCCTAAGAAAATACACTTCTTGATCCTACATCATTTGCTTGCAGGTTGATCCTGATTTCCCTCCCCATTTATATATATATATATTATGTATATATATATATATACATATATATATATATATATATATATATATATATATATATATATGTATATATATATATATATACATATATATATATATATATATATATATATATATATATGTATATGTATATATATATATATATATATAAAAAACGTCGGTCT
>NW_004797368.1:713518-732145 GCF_000002075.1 Aplysia californica
ATATATCTGACCAGAGAAAGCTGGGGCTTGAGCCTACATGTTTGGATGGGAATTGGGTAATTGAACAGGCAGATAAAGTGGATTTACTGAGAGTGTGATATACATACTCAACACCCACTGGATAAGTGAGTAGTGAGCTGAGAACTTTTCTCCTCCTTTCTCAAAGATTGCTTGTCAGTTTGAAGACGTTATTCGATCTCTATTTATATTTTGTGACTTTTGCAGGTGATAGAAGAGAAAGACCAAGTGATAGAAAAGAATCTACAGGTGATAGAAAAGAAAGACCAGGTGATAGAAAAGAATCTACAGGTGATAGAAAAGAAAGACGAAGCACTCCACAGCAAAGACCTACAACTGTCCATGCTGAGACAAGAGCTAGAGGAAATACGTGAACGACTCAGACCTCAGTCAGCTCCCTTGGACAGACTGGACACTGATGCTGAAGGTCAGTTTGTGGACACATTGCTCTCTCTCCTGTGGATTTCCTATCTTTATAAATTTGTTCTGTGTGCGTTTGCTGCCATGAGAACTGAGAATGGTATAATATATTAAAAATGTTAGTGCCTCCTTTAGTTCAGTGAGAGTGAAAGCCTATCCGATGCAGTATAAATAGCAACAGCAATAGCTCTGCAAGGCTATTTAAGAGGTGGGACCTCCAATATTTACATTTATCTGGATCTTTGACAATCCAAAGCCAAGCAGATGGAGAGCCTTGAAGACTGTTGTTACAACCTACGCTTAATAATGCCTCACTAAGCGGAATCAGCTACCCTGTTGTTCAACATGTCACGAACTGCGTTAGAGATCCCCCCCCCGCCCCCCCTCCAGGGCAGTGCTATTGACTGAAGTTGCCTTCAGGCCATTCCCAAAGGGGGGATATTAACATGTTCTTATGCACAGTAGAATTGTAAATAGGCTGATTTATCAACGTCATGTTCATACTGTGCTGGACAATATGGGGGGGAACTGCTGCTTTTTCTTTCCTCATCCTTACTATCGTCATTTTTCCTCCATATCTTTTGTATGTTTGTCACTATCTTGTGAACTGCTATTTCCGGGGTGCCTTGGTAGTCGAAGCAGACTTTTTGCTGTTGAGGCTAGAGAGGTTAGCAGAGAAAGCCTTATTCCCCGTTTGGACTTCTCTGTTGACATCCACCCCTTCGCACTCATATGACCTTATGCAGTTGCGAGCGCCGTAAAACCTTACTAAAACTAAAAAACTAAAGAGATGTGCCCATCTGTAACAGGCATAGCTGTTTGTAGATTCTGTGGTGATAATATCAGTATTGATCTGAGTTTATGCATGATCTGTCTTTTTTTGAAAATGGTAAAGGTAGGTTGTCGGAGGCCCGACACTGGTAGGTTCTACAGACCTGCCACTCATTTCGATTTAATCAAGATATCCCGATTTTTTTAACCTCAAATCTCAAGCATCCCGATTTTCCCGATTTCGATCGCGTGTATTTCAATTTTTTGTACCGTCTGTTGTACCAGATTTTTCTAAAAACTTACTCTGCCTTCTTCTCTGTCGCGGGGAGCACCCATTAAACTTTTTGTCAGCAGGAACTCGGGACACTATTTACGGAAGTATCGATGCCATATTTTGTAGTCGACTGGCCCCAAGTTGTGTTGGATCATACTTGCACATGTTATTTCAACTATACCTAATGGAAGTAGTATCGATTTGGCATTCTGGCTTGGGACATTCTCAATATCTACTTTCGCTTTCGTTTCCACCCAGAATTCTCTGATGATGGCCTGATAGCAGTTTCAATTGCAACATACAATAATCAATACCATTCATAGTTCTACTGTTACTTTCAAACCTTGCTTTGTACAAGTTCTGGTTAGTCGGGCCGGTCATCAAGACCCATCAGTATATCTGTTGCAGTCACATCACATGACTTGAGCGTGCGAGTTTCGCATGTGTTGGGGACAGTTCATCGACAATGTCAACTTAAGTTCATGCACACTGGGGGAAGCATAGCATCTTTCCAGACTTGCCGCACTCTGACTAGGACTAGGAGTCCTTTACGTGATACTTCAGGATTTTAAAAAAAATTATAAAACACACATACACACACACACGCACGTACACACACACACACACACATTGCACATGCATGGATATATTTATAGACAACCCTGGACAATTTTGGCAGCCGCCTTAGTGATTTGTCGTTGGTCCTGATTTTTTTCACCAAATCCCGATTTTTTCCCTCCTGAGATCCTGATTTTTAGATTTCATACTGTGGCAAGTCTGGTTCTACTCCTTTTCTTCCCCTCTGTTGTTTCTGTCTGTCTTTCCCTGCATTAAATGACCGTTAATAAGTCGATGTGCGTCTCATTACTTAAACTCAAAAGAAGTAAACTGTATCTTATTATGATCGCTCTTATCCCCAGACCAATCTGGTGACCCCGATGTGAGAGAAAGTCAGAACACCAGTCGCAACGAGGATGTAAATCTGGTGACTTGCCAGATGTGTCTTGACGCACCCATGCAGGTCTTGCTGCGTCCGTGTAACCATCTGTGCTGCTGTGCTCTGTGTGTTTCCAAACTGGACGGACGATGCCCCATTTGTCGACAAATTACCACAGACATGGAGAAAGTCTATGTGTCTTGAATTAGGACATGTTCATATTCATTCTATCACTTTAGTTTAAGGTATTATACATATTTACTGGTACGAACTGTATCATGGAAGTCTGTACATTTTATTGTTGCAACATGGCTTAATAGATAGAGCTACCTCCAGCAAGTTATTATGTTTGGAATTGAGTAAAAATAAGTCATTCTCAAATAATTTGATCCTGTGTGACGGTAAAGATGTGACTGACCTGAGAGCATGAGTCATAATTTCATTGTGTTCTGTAGTTCATGTTATTTGCATAGCCCTCTTAGGTAGTATGTGAAATGTAGTTTTTTTCACATGATTGAGTAATGATGCAATGATGTACATACATTTGGTTGTCAGTGGCTGTCAAAGTCCACATGTTGTAGCATAGCTGCAAATTGTTCATTCTTACACAACAGTAAAATATTCAGGACAGGATATAACTATACATTACGTATTCCATTTAATGGTTTGGGGCTATTGAGTACTGTTTGTGGGGCAATTTTTTTTTTGGAAACCACATTTAGACTGTCCTGATTGGAATAAAGCGATATCACCTGAAAGCAATATAAGCCTTGCTCTACCAAGGGTGGTTTGTGTACTTTACTATTTTATCTCCTCTCTATTCCTCGTTGCCATTTCAATGTTTATTACTGTCATGTCATAGGCCCTACTGTCCTATATCTGATCCATTGTGGTTACTGTCTTGATTGGGAGCCCTGTTAACTGTCATGATTTATGAGATAAATACATTTTCTTAGCTGAAGACATATTGTGAATAACTGACTGTATGTCCCAGTTTACAATTAAATTATGTCATCTAAGGTGCAGCTATGATGTCTTTGGTCATGAGTGAAGTCTTAAAGTCACATTTCATTCTAGCTTCGTGAAACTTGAGTCAAATTGGGAGTATGTAAAAGTTATATATAACAGTGTTACACTGCTGGAAATTGAACTGTGTTCTTAATTAACATAATGAAATTTACATGATAACATTATTATATATACACACATTTCTTAGTTCAATGTAACTAGCTTGCACAGTGAAGGTTTTATTTTTCTGCGTGTATGTTTACTGCTATCATTTTTTATAAAGCATATTATTCACTTTGTTTTGTATGTTATCAATGTTCAAATTATGAATACATGCTTAGAAGATTTACAATGTTTAGCTTTTAACTAGATAGTAATACACTGACACGCTATTGTATTAACCATTTTATCTCCAAATGACATAAATATCTTAGAATTTTTATGGCAATTAAGTTTAGGACATATATACATTTTCACCAAAATTGGGGACTTGGCTAGATACACAGCAGTTAGACATGCCTATTTTTTTTACTATTGTTCAAAACAGCTACAGATGATTGATAAGAAAATAAAAATTTTAACGGATTTAATCGATTTTATTCCAAAGTTGACTTTTAAAAGGAAAGGGATGTACTCATTTTTTTAAAGACTCTAACTTTTTATAGATGTAAATCATGTGGATTTTAGTTGTGCAGTGAATCGCAGCGGTCCATAGTGACAAATCTTTACTCCTCATTCTATTGTGAATGAGCTAATAAGTTTTAAGGACTGTATCAAGGATGTTTTGCTTACAGGTCTGCATAGTTTTGACAATGTACAGAATATTTGCATGGGCTCCTTAGAAATTTCAAAGGTATTGAAAACAATTTTTTGAGGCTTAAGATTCTTGGCCTACTTGATTTCTAGTCTGTATGGGAAAACTATGAAAGTTGTAGTGAACAGATCAAATGAAATTCATGAACTAAAAATCTGATCAACGTAATCTTATTCCTTTTATTATTAAAATGTATAGCTCTTTTACTTTTTCCCTTAGGATTTTAAGATCACACTTTCTAGCTTATGATTTTTATTGTAGCAGTTTATGCAACTATGCAGTCCATTCTGATGCAGTGTGACAGTCATTACAAGAATTGATATTATTTATTCAGACATTTTTTAAATTCTAAACAAAAAACATAATAATTATCATTCTAACACAAACATGTGTGCACTGAAAGTGAATAATCTTTTTGCAGCTGAAAACATCAAATTTTTAAGGTTTTTTTTCCTATCTGTTCCTGGTAATTGATGTTAAGCTTCATTAGCAACTTTGTAGGTGAATCATACATTTGTTGAACATTTTTTAAAAGCAGCACCTACTTTTCTTGTATGTTATGGTATTCCAATATTTATGTTCTTGCCCAAAATTTTTCTTCATGTACACTGGTTTTCATGAATATATAGTGTCTTTCCTGTGATCATTGAGTGTTTTACTTTGCACTTTTGAAGGTCAGCTGTGAGCTTTGCCATCCGGAATTCATTTGTATAAAAATTATCCCATAGCTATATACTGGTACATGTAAAATTCCTTGCTATTTTACGTCTCACAACAATATTGTACTAATCTGATCTTCATCTGCTTTTTAAAATTATTTTATGTTTTTTAAATTTTCAAAAATGTAAAAAATAATGTTTGGACAGAAGAACTCTCTAATACTTGAAGCTTGGTCTGTGCTGTTGCTGAGTAACTGATAGCTCTTTCTTTCTAGTACAGTGGTATGGTATACATGAAACATTTTCAGTCTCAATAAACTACAGTCAAATCTCAATACCACCCTCAACAACCTGCCAGAGGTACACGCAGTCCACAGCACCCACTCTGATAATCTCTCGTTCTTGTCCTATGCAGGAAACCTGAAAGCCATCACAACATGGTTTAGACGAAGGGAAATAACTCATCATAATATTGTCTTTCATCTGGTGATGACAGGATAAATTTCCTTGACATGGGGAAGTGGATGCTATTTTATCAGAGGACAGCAGTAAAACACTGTTATACTACCAGTCCTGCTATACCTCCTACTTCATGCCCGTCCCAGGGTTTGTGGTATAATGGGGTTTGATTGTAGTTTAAAAATCTTTCAGTATTTTATGTTTTGATATCTGTGATTTTTTTTAAAATGTCACTTGTGGTCTCTGTGTTAATGAGTGGCAGCTGTTCATGAATCTGTGTGTGTTTTCTAGGTGGTGTACACTATGATTACTGACTAGCTTTTCACATAGACGTGTTTTTCTGTTTTGTGCTGGTATGAGAATTGTTTTGTTTGACTTACATACACATAGTGCTTGCTTTCATTTTTTTTATTCAAGGAGGTAAGTATGGTCGTATGAAGCACCACTGATATGTGTCAATATTTCCATTCTAATTTTCGAGTCTTCGAGATCATGTCTGATTTCTTGTGATCACCTGGGCATGTTGTATATCACAATTACCTGTTATATATCACAACCTATAGGAATCAACATACTTCACTTAAGAATAAGTAAAATTTGTTAACAGTCTTTGGTTTTATTATTAGCTTTGTTTAAATTTTTTTATGGCCTTTTTGTTTTTCACCACATTTCTCTTGTGCTGCTAGTTCTAGTTCATGTGTTAGTTCTTTTATCTTGTGGTTACAAAGCTAATAGCAATAATTGTCATTGTTGTTTCTTTTTTACAGTTGTTGGTGGTATTTTTGCAGATGTCACTATTTTTTCATTTTTCTTAAAAAACCTTTTCTGTTCAACTCGGAGTGCCAGTCTTCAACATCACCAAAACGGGCTGATAAAAAATGTTCCGCTAAAGTTCTTCCATGCCGCTTCAATGGTGTAGGATTTACAGTGATAAAAATGGATCTCTGACATTAACCTGTAGCTTAGTTTTCGTTTTTACTGAGGAAAGTGTGTTAGAGTTAGCATCAGCTGTCAAAATTTACTTTTTTTTCCCCCAAAGTGCGAAAGAATGCGAACACATTGTGGCTTTTAAGTGCACAGAAAGTTGGAGCATTATGGCCATTGTTGGTGAAGAATGTGAACATTAAAGGGTTACATGACAATTTCTTTTGTTTCCAAGAGAAGTTTGATGAAAAAGTATTGTACATCATATACCCATTTCTTCATTTAATTCCTGTCTTTTCTTCTGACGTTAATTTTATATTATATTTTCCTCTGTGTTGCAGTAGAGGTTTCTTTTTTTCATTTTGTGTTACTTTCTCCCTCAGGATCAACTTTTCTCCCTTTTTACTTTCCCACATCTCTCCTAATTTAGTTATTTTCTCTCAACGCCACTCTTTTTCATAGTATTTTTTTCTAATTGTATGTTCCCACTGTGTATAGTGCTTTGTGTCAACATGTGATACTTTCACTCAGTACGTTTACTGTCTTAATCTTTCTTTCACTGTGGGCTTTTTCCCCTCCCAATAATTTGTTTACCGGTCCGCAAATTTAATTTCCACACTTCTGACTTTTGTTTCATCTCTCCACTTTCTGCTGTTATTGTTATTATCCTCCTGAAGTTTGTAAATACCATGTACAAAACATTTGTGAATATAATATGTCCGTTGTACATAATATTATTAATTTAATGGAAATGTGCAAAATTTCATAATAATAAATCATGATGATGTAGTTTGACTCTCTGACTGGGATGTTGGTTTACATTTCATATAATCCTGGTTAGTCATCACTTTTCTTGAATTACAGTTATTGAAATACAACTGTTGCACACTACTGTTTTGTTGACGTTGCAAATGCACTCTCTTGCAGCTTCTTCCCTTGTCTATTATTCAATCTTAATGTTGTATGTAATAGGCCAGAGCATATTTAAGGCAGCCATAATGAACACATGTAATGGCAGATACTTCAATCTGGTTTGCTTCTCTTTTACTATTCATTTTTCTTTTGTGTATGGAGAGACATGAATGAAAAGATAGAAAAGAGAAATTGATGTTTTGACCTGCAACAACCACCCTTAATTTTATTAGGAATTGAGTTTTATTTATTCCTTAATAGTAATAGTCAACATGAACACCTGAATTTAGCCTTCAAATCTAAATTGGGTACCATTTTTCTTGTTCTTCAAAGAATATTTTTTTCTTTTACACTTCCCAGGATTCCCCAAAAGCTTGCCTCCAACTTCTAAATGGCGGAAACAAATGCTTAGTCATTACTTTAAAAATTTGGTTTGCGAATAGTTCTGAAAAACAAGCAAAAACTAGCTCTAAATAAAACGAAAATGTTATCACTAGTATCAAACGCTCCCTTGGGGAACAGGGTTATTGCCACCGGACTTTCCAGCGTCGGATGGGGTTTAAAGAGTTAAAAGCAATTTCATGTCTTTACAGGCTTCTGCTCTATGGGTATTTTACTTCAGATTGCTCCAATATTGCTCTTTTAATATGTGAATTTTTACATTTTAAAAAAATGACATTGGAGTGTTTTGTAATTTAAATTTTGACCCAATTTGTAGAAGTTATGAAATTATCTTGTGAAACTATATGAATTCAAAGTAGGTTTAAGAGTTTGTGATGAAGACTATTTTCAAATGATTTTATAAAAAACATTTTCTTGAAAAGTAAATTTTACCCTGAGGGAAGCGATACTTGTTCAGTAAACTTTCACATGTTGTAAAGATGTACAGATGGCTGACTGGTCTCAGCCAAAATTTCTTTTTCTGAGGGATGTTAAAGCACTCTTATTTTACTTTGAACACCTAAGTTTAGTTGTTTTATAATGGTCACATTATTCTGGCAACAAATTGTTCATCAAGTGGTCACACTGTGGAATATTTGTCTACCACGTGTCAGTGATATCCCAGTGATAGGCAGCTGGTCATTCTTACACAAACTGACCCTCACTTGAAGGTTTTGATCTTAAGCTAGTGGATCTCTTTTCTTTAGTATGAACGAGGCAGCGAAGTTTTATGCATATTTTTTTTATTACCTTCTCTGAACAACTGAATTATTTACCAAATGTTTTTTGGTGGCATAAAGGAAGGCAGCTTTTTTTTCTACCTTTACTTGTGCACTTTATTGTCCTTTATTCTTTGATTTTCTTGTTGAACAAAGCAGTTGAGTCTGTGTTGACATATTTGTCAGATACCCAGAATGGACTAATGGATATAAATAGTCTACTACTACCCCACCAGCAAGAGATGCAGCTTCTCCACTCACACACCACAATCTCTCTGGCTAAAGAATTCTGCCTTTTGATTTTATCTGTACTTACTATTGTTAAATACTGTTGTCCTCTGTCTTTTTTTTTTTTTATGCCGACCTGTTGATCAAAGGTGTAACATATGAAATCGCTTCATTTAGTTGTGTCAGGGAGAACAAAACCAAAACAATACCTTTGTCAGAATTCTTTTTTTTTCCCCCTCTGGAAATCTCTCTCTGTCAGCTTTTTATCTGAGTTTTTTATCCTTGTGATTTCATGCGGTAAGACATGCTGTTATGTTGTACCTGAAGCTCCCTTACTTTTTACATGCTCTGGATTCCTTTGGTTGAACTAAAAAAAGAATACATTTTTGTTGCATCTGTTTATTTGAAGAGGTCTCATTGATAACCAACTAAACCTTATGAATTAGAAAAAGGAAGATTTCTCCAGTTTTGATGCTTGGGCCACTCAGGCTCTAAAGTTGGCAGTTTAGCTAAGTCTTGTTACCTTGAGTCAAGATACTTGCTTCTTGTGCCACGGTACAAACATCTGTAATGCTTGGTTTGATCCTGTTGTCATGAGGACGTAGTTTGTGGGTGAGTTTAGGTTTTCACAGGGTTTTTCTGTCCATGCGCCATTCTAAGTTAAGTGGCGTTGAGTACAATATAATGTTGGAAAACTTGGAAGTCCTGTGCTTGTTGAGGATCAGTTAAAGCACCTCCGAATATGTCACTTGTTGCCTGAAAGGTAAGGGACAGGATTGGACACTCTGTTAACGAAAGAATAGGAAAACAGAAAAAAAGGATATTCATTATATGATCGATGAAGATATGTTCAGCATTTCACCATCCTTTCAAAGTAATATCAGTACAAAGTCCTGTTTAAGTTTAGCAACCTGATGTGTTCTTTTGTTACGTGTATATGTTGTCTTGTTTAGTGTTCTGTTGCTGTAATTCTTTATGCCCTGTTTATAGATAGCAGACTGACTTTTTGACAACGTATACAATAATAAAAATATGTATATAATCCGAAGCATGAATTTTTTCCTCATTCATTTTGAATGTTTAGTCAAATCAATATGGGATGAGATGAGTAGAAGAGTACGGTGTGCTGTTAGACGGTTTTCCAAGTTAATTTTCCTTAGATGTTATGATTGAGGAGAAAAAGTGGTTTGTTTAATATCAATTGCCCTTTCTAGTTGACTAAAGTAAAATGTTCAAAGTAGGATATTAAATTTATCCCGTGGGTTAAGTGGCTGGAAAATATGGACCCAACTTCAATTTGGACTCAAGAAGTTGCTGCACTTCAAACTGAAGCCTCCAATAAATATAAGAATAAGAATAAAAAGTGAACTGAGCGAATATGGAACCAACTATATATATATATAGTCAAGTCAAACCTGCCCTGACGGCCACCTCTATAAGATGGCCACCTGTACAAACGGCCACTTTCCATTTCCCCCCTTGCGTTTTTTCTATATAATTTAACTGTTTAAAACGGGCACCTGTCTAACGCGGCCCTGGCCACCATATTTTAACACATAACCCCTATCACTCTAATCAATAACACCTGTCTTAGACGGCCACCTTAGTGACTCCATTACGTTTTTTCATAAATTGTGCATTGACCCCTGGCGTTGTGGGCGAGCCGTCATAATTCAATCACCTGTTGTTATTGTTAAGTTGTCCCTCCAACCAATCATGTTGTGTTGGCCCCTCCCACTGTTGACCAATAGCTATCAATTTTCAACTGCTAGTGAGGTTAGCGTGTTATCCCTCATTACCCATAAGCCCCACCCAGAACTCATACACAAATCGTAAGTGAGATGAGTGGTGACTGTTTACCCAGTCTGTAACAAAGTAGCAATGGACGTCAACATGAACTTGTGACAGAAGCGTCCCTCCTTCTCCGAGTAGTGGCGACCCATGTGTTTGTTTTAACATGGCACTCAGTCTTCCTCGTCTGATACATTTCGTTTTATTGTCACCCTTGTGCAAAATCAGCATCAAAATAAAAATAACAAACAAAATAAAAACACACCACCACCAACAACAACAACAAAAACAACAATGCGGCTACTTTCAATTGGGACCTCAGATGGGAATAGCTTGTCTTCTTCATCTTGATCAGTCCTGCGTAAGACGGCCACCTGTCTTACACGGCCACTTTTGTCCTTACACAGGTTTGACTGTATAATATTATATACTGCATCGATTGTTGTAGAAGGGTAAGATCTCAAGATGGTCCAGCTCAGAATTAGATTAAGATATGAAGCAGTAAGAACGATGAAATGGTAAAAATATCAGGAAATAAAAAGAATTGTTCTGAAAGTGCAGAGGGCAGAAAATGAAACACTTAATTATACTAATCAACATTAAATTATTATACTCTGATTTGAAACATGAATTCAATTACATTAGTATTATTAGTATTAGTGCTACCTCAACGGAGTATAAGAATGATATGATATATATGTTAGAAGGTAAGTTAGTGAAATTGTTTAGAAAGAGTAAGGGGTGAAAGAAGAGCAGAAGTAATAGCTCTAGAATTGATGTACGTGAAGATGTGAAACAAAGTTGGCGACGAACAGAACATTCCCTCACGTCCATCAAATTCTAGGGTCCACCCTATCACTACCAGCCCACCAGCCCATCAGCTGGTTCCAACATAACGGGAATTGCCCTTAGCTAATTTTAGTATCAAGGGAGGTAAGTCGCGCGAACGCATCCGTATTTCCGGGGCTTGCTGCTATCACTCTGGAAATTATAAACAATCGACTGAATACTACAAAAATACAAAAATATTCTGCTAAATTCAGGAGGAGTCTGTATTTATTCTTAATGAATGGAAACTTGGTTCGTTTAATGTGTTACAACTGAAAGCCAACGCAATATGGCATCGGCATCTTTCATGGAAAGACTCCGCACCTTTCATTCTCCTCTCCCGCAAAACTTTGTGAGTTTGCTCTCCAACACTCCAATAAAATTTGCTGAAGCCGGCTGGGAACGCGCAGACAATATTCCAAATGCTTCAGATGAGTTGGTATGTCGTTCTTGCAGTGTCAGACACAGTGGATGGTCAGGAGAACCCCCCCTTGCTGTCCACAGAACTAGAAGCCCAAACTGTCCATTTCTGAACACACCACCCACTGTTCCGCTTCATTTTGTTGCTACTTCTTCATCATCAGAGGTCAATGTAGAAGATGTGCAGGAACCAGAAACAATATTTTCCATTTGCAGCTCATGTGATGCTAACAATGAAGAAACTCTAAAAAGAAAATTGTTTCCCAATAGATTAAATAATAATCACAGTTTTGCCAAATATGGCAGACGTCAAGCTATTGTACACCCTTTCAAACCTCTGGCTGGTGACTATCCCATGTTGTTTGAAAGTCTTCGGCGAACAACTTATGATATACCAAGCTCAACTGAGGCAGCAAAATGGTCAAAGGAGGGCTTTATTATGATCTCTAGCTTGTGCGCAAAGTGTGTGTTTTGTGGACTCCAGATAGAATTTAACGTGTGTATTGACATTGGAGATGTGCACAAGGAAAAGTCACCTGAGTGTCCTTTTGTGTGCCACTTTGATGTGGGAAATATTACAAGTGAAGAACAAAGGAGTATTCTGGAGAAAGAACGTTCGAAGCATTTTGCAGACATGAATGAGGGGAATTCTTCTGTTGTAAAACAGTACAGTATCATGTATCCGGAGTTCGAAAGTCCAACAGACAGATCTGGTACCTTTGATTTGTGGCCAAAGATCCTGAAAACAATGTTTTCTCTGGATGTTATGGTTGATGCAGGTTTCTATTGCACAGGTAGGCCAGGTCTCTTCACTGATAAAAATTTTTTGTAGAGTTTGGTCTTTGAAAATTTTCCCATTTTAAGGCCTTTTACTTTTAGCCTAAATCATGAAACTAAGTTTCTTTTCCTTTCCTTTTGTAATTGATTTAACATTATTTGAGTTTCCTTGATCTAATTTAGATGGATAGGCCTAATTATACATTTTTATTTTTCAAACTTGTAGAAAAATAATGTTAGCTTTTTTAGGTGCACAAACTAGATTAGTTTAACTGATTTTTTCCTTTCCAAAATATTTGTAATTTATGCAGTCCATTGTTTTTATTTTGAGAGAAGCTCTCTCTCTTTTCGTCTTTTTCTTTAACTTTCATATACTTCACATGCATTGTCTTTTCATTTAGTTGTCTTTACTGAAATATAATTTCAATAAAATATAATGGCTCTTAATTATCCTAGACCATCCTACAAAGCTATGAAATTTACTGTGATTAAGAAAATGGAACCTTTATTTATTATTATTGCAATAAAAATTTCCCACAGGTCATAATGACATGGTACGCTGTTTCTCTTGTGGTGTTGAACTCTTTGACTGGATGCCTGGTGCTGATCCACTGACCCAGCACGCCCGTGCCTCTCCATCCTGTTTTTTCCTGCAGCACAACAAAGGTCAAGAGTTCATCAACAACGCTCAGCAACAAGAGGTGAATTCATGATTACTTTTATTGTAACATGTGTATAGAGGCCTACCTATTATAGCTTCCTGTATGATGAAAGTTGAAGTTGTGAAGAAAGAAATAAACTATTCTACTCAGAGGTGTATTAAAATTGCTTTCAAATCTTTAAAGTGCTCTATTTATTTTTCTTGATCTTTTGAATCTTATAATGATTTATCTTCAGAATTTTTGTTTCTTGTTCTCACAATAATTAACAGAACCGTACTTGAACTCTCTATGTATTTTCAAAATAAATTACTTCCCGTTCACATCTGCTTTTCTGTTGAAACCATATTGATGTGCAGAAATCAAAGCATCAGCATGGAATGACCATGGGTAAAAGCATTCTTTTTTACTCTTAAACTAGCATCTGCGTTTGTCGCGGCCGTGACCCGCGAATCGTGGCCGCGATTTTTGGCATTTTTTGGTCCACGAATCGCGGCCGCGATTTTTGCATTAAAAAAAACAAACCACTGTTGGGGAATCATCATCATCATCCAGTGCCAGATCTGTGACAGACATCGGCAATCATGGTTCTCCACTCATTCCTCTGCCCGGAAGCTCTCAAAAAAGCTACATTTCCCTGATCTTTTCCTGTTACCCATTTTTTTAGGTTCCCTAAGTATGTTGTTCTGGGCCTTCCCTTGTCTGGCTTGCCCTCAATTTTGCCAGTGAGAGCTAGATGTTCAAGACCCTATAATGTCTATTTATGTGTCCCAAAAACTGCAATTGTTGTTTCCTGATTGTTTTTAACATTGAGCGTCCCACATGGGCTTCATCAAGCATCATTTGATTTCTTTTTCTTCCACGATACTCTAAGCAGTCTCCTAAAAAAACATATTTCTGTTGCTTCTATTTTATTTTCACTGTCTTTAGTGATTGTCCAGTTGAGGAATAAAAATATGTTTAAAAAGAAAAGAAAAGGAAAAGAGAAAACGAACCTCTTTACTTTTAGAAAGAAAGTTTATTTTCACTTCAGCTTCACTTTGTCTCTCTTTCACTTGTTACACCACGTTGATTTGTTATTTTATACTTGAAGAATATAAGTACATTACATACAATTTCTATTGCTGTTTCTCTTTTATTTTTCCCTCTTTGTTGTGTTTTAATTTGTTGGTGTGTTAATTTTTTTAAATTGTTATTTTTCTGATGTGTTGTTTTACTATTTTTTGTTTTTATATATAGCATAATGTCATTTAATTTGATGTTGTTCCTACCTTTATATATACACACACACACACATATATATATATATATATTATATATAAAATAAATGTGTTATGTTAGAGCGTGTCTGCTCCAAAACCGCACACTGACATTGTGTGTGATTTCATAATTTACATGATTTACATGTAATATCTTGTTGGTCTACTTTTCCTTGAATTACACACGTTTAGGGTTAAAATAGCCATTTTTGGATAGGTGGACACTCACACTTATTTGTTAATTTCTGTGATTGTGTATGTGCTGCTCTAAGTTTGATTTGATTCTGTTGTGAAGCCTTTATTGTTCATGTTTTTACACTCTGTGTGGCTACAAATGATATTCTGGATTCTGCCCAAGAAATTGTGGTGCCTTAGATTAAGTTACCTATATCAACAAATTGCTACATATACACATCGTCACAGAGAGATGAAAGCTTGAAAATAAACGGAAACTTTTATGGCAATTTTAGGCAACTTTTGGACAAAAAAATGGCAACAAACGCAGATGCTGGCTTAAACTTAAACTTGTACACTTACTCTTACAATTAATTTTTTTTTTTTTCGATTTTATCATCCACAGCTTGTGGTTGGAGTAAAGCAAGACAGTCGAGCTCAAGGTAAGAAAGTACTCTTGCAATGTTTATAATGAGTGGAAATTTCTTGAATTGGTGGAGGAGAAAAAATTGTCTATCCAATTTTCAAGATGGCTGCCATTTCCATGGTAATGGCTTACATAATCGAGTGTGGCAACAGTTGAACACGAATCTTTTGTCTCAAACTTACTGACTGTGACCAAAGTTGTTTCAGTTTTTCTTTAGCTAAAAATGTTGTCCCGTAAGTATCGAGTCCCCTTAATGGACCAGAAAGATAATGAAAGACATCCCTAATGAATAACTAAAATATAAGAAAGTTTGAGTGTCTTACAATGATGAAAAAGTTATGAAAGTATGTCAATTCAATCTGTAGTACTGGTTTTGGTATCATTTATAATGTATTATTATAAAGACTGTATAATTTATTATTATAAAGACTGTATAATTTATTGTCTATAAAGACTGACAGAGCTTGGGCTTTATGAAGAAGCTGTTCTGTAAATTTTAGAAATTAGTGTGTGTTTTTTTGCTTAGAATGTGTGTTAACTCAGACAATTTGTTGTACAGCTGGCATCATCAACTAACTTTATCTGGCATGATTTAAACCTAACTGTCTAGTTTAACAGAAGTTAAAATGAATACAAGTCTTTTCAGTCCCGGATTTCACAAATGACATAACCTGTAGTTTATATGATATCAGTATCACGGAGTTGACCAAACGTTTTTGTGTCCCTTTCAGATCTTGAGGCAGCAGCATCACCCACTACAGAGATAATTTCAGCAACACCACCATCAGCAACATCATCCACACCAAAACCATCACCACCACCAGCTGGTCCCAGACCGTACCTGGACCTGGAGTCTATCTCTGCAGCTCGTGCACGTGGGTACAGCACAGAGCAAATCTCTGATGCCATCATCACCTTCTTTTACCTGACTTGTGAGTCATTCCACTATCCAGGAAATAATTTTGTGCTCTCAGAGAATGTGATTTGACTCAGATTCTATCGACCAGGTTGGGTGGGGAGGTTGAGATTTTTTAAGTTTAAAATTTCAGACCTCAGGAGTGCAGGAAATGAAAAAGTATTCTCATGTTATTGTGCTGGCTGTTTGACTCTGGGGGTGTTATTTATTTCCATTACAGTGTAATCATTTGTGGAACTTAATAAGGGGAGGGGACTTAGCCAGAAAATAATAATATTTCTTAAGTCATGATTGTCATCGTCGTCATCGTGTTTATTATTTCTGACATCATCATCATCATCATCATCATCATCATCATCATCATCATCATCATCATCATTATCATCGCCATCGTCATCATCATTTTCATTATTAGCTACATCATTATCAGCATCATTATCATCGTCTTTTCCTTCAACATAAGTACATTTGTCATACACGATTATCTATTAGTGGTAGTGTCATGAAACACTGTCTTACACTGTATTCTTTCTGACTATGCCTATTGACACTGATAGGTAATATCAGCAGTATATCTTTGAACTCTGAGCTCCTGAGGCTACCATGACCCCTCTGTCTGATATCCCGAGTAATTTATTACTACAATTCTTATCCTTGTTTGTTTCTTGTAATCTACCTGACTTTATAGCATCAATGATAATGAAAGTCTTTCTTTGAAATCCAAATTGATAAAAGGGATAAAGAAGTTTGTTCAAGGTTTGAGGAGGAAAAAAGAATGTTCTGACTGGGGTAGTTCTTTGATTGTGTGATTTGTGTTTTCAGCCAGGTCAAGTCTTCATAATCTTCTTTTAGATATGTTTTCAGCCTTACTAAAAAAAAGAAAAAACAGGTAGTACATGATCAGAGTGGTGTAGTTGATAGATTGTTAACCATATGAGTGTTTGTATCTTCAGGTGGCCAGTTCCCCGACTCTCCCCTCCTGCTGGGTCTGCTCAAGGCCGGCACTGACAACCACAAGACGCTCTGTGATAAAACACAGGAAAACCTGGACATTAAGTCGGAGGTGAAGGCCAAGGAGACAGAGATCCAGGCCAAGGACACAGAGATCCAGGCCAAGGACACAGAGATCCAGGCCAAGGACACAGAGATCCAGGCCAAGGAGAGAGAACTCCAGCGTCAGAGGTTTGAGCGTCACTGGCGTGAACTGGCCGTGAAAACAGAACTGGAGCAGGTGAGTCACAACCTTTGACCTTTGTGACCTCATCACATTGGTGTTATTTTACAAATATTGAAACTTCGCACCTCACAGCTTTTCACTTAATGTTCTCCTGACCCTGCTGCTGTATGTTTATAGTATAATCTGAAAAGAGCCTCTTCTCCTTGACCTCCGTGACTTCATCACTATACTTTTCATTTATTTCCATTATAATAAAAACATCTGGTCCTCGTGTACATTTTTTCTGACTTTATTGTTTAGGTTGCTTAAAGTACTATAAAAAGTCATTCTCATGTTTTAGTACCTATCACAGCTTTGAGTGTGGATAAGGAAAGAAAAATTAAAGGGGAAAGAGTCTAGAAGTACAACAGTAAATATTTTGGGTGATGCTTTTCTCTTTGAAGGATTTTGAGTGTACAATTTCACTAATGTATACTCCAGGTATGCAGTAGACTTATTTATGTAGGCCTATATCGTCACTGTGCTAGCAAAATAGCATAACTCAGTGTTGTGCCAAAATGCAACTTTTGTTTGGTGGTACTTTATCTATCTTTTCGCCATTATCCCTTTACCAATTGAAGCAGCATGTTTGACTTTTGAATTTGTTATGTGCAATGTCAGAGATGACAGTTGAGACTGTTGTAGAAGACTTGGGGTCTCTGAACTGCCGTATCATCGGTCAGCAGTTAAAATGTACTAAATTCAAAATTGCGTAAATTGTTTTTATTTCAGCTTCATAATCTGTGGGATCATTTGCATGAACCCAGGAAATATTTTGTTGAAATTCAAATTCAAAATGTTGAAAAAAAGCAAGTAAAGATACATGATATAGGAACAATTGTTAAAAGAATGAAACTGTTTTTTTCCTCTCCTGTAAAACCCTGCTTTCTGCACTTAATAACTTTGTAACTTTTAACAGCTTAACCTACTGATGCTTTGCCGTATTTCTCCATGCTAGGGGTCATCTCAGTAATAACACATGTATCTACTTGTCGCTTGTCTTTGAGAGGGGCTGGAGCTTGGTTTGAAAGAACAAAGTAGCGATTTGAACTAGAGTGGGATTTGGACTTTTCTTGACTGTCTGTCTAGAAGGTTTGTTCCTAGCTTGATGTTCTAATCAATAGGAAGAGATGGACGAAGGATGGGGGAGAGGATGAGGAGGAAGGGAGAAAATCCTTCTTAGAAAGGAATGCTTTTAAAATATTCACTATCTTGGTCTCTGCCTAAAAAACATCGTGCTTTGACAAGTTCATTTAATCATGCTGTTTCATGAAGTATGTAAACATGGACAAGATTAAAATTATATGAATTTTTTTGTTGTTGCTTTGCTTGGTTGTTTCTCAAACATCATGATTATTAATTATTTACTTTATATTGGATTTAAAATACAGTTGTAAAGAGGTATTGTCATTTTCTCCTGCCTTGAAGTAGGATTTTATGAGATATCAATGTGTTAAAAGAGATTTTTTTCTTTTCTTTGTCCTCTTTTTCTTCTCTTTCTCTTTCTCCTTCTCCTTCTCCTTCTCCTCCTTCTCCTTCTCCTCCTCCTCTTCCTCCTCCACCTCCTCCTCCTCCT
>NW_004797368.1:732856-739045 GCF_000002075.1 Aplysia californica
TCTCTCTCTCTCTCTCTCTCTCTCGCTCTCTCTCTCTCATTTGTTATTCCTTCATGATGATGATGTAAGATTGGTCTGATTAGCACATATAATATATGGGGAAGGTTTGTCTTCAACATTTGTGCAATGGGAAGTGAAATGTGGACATTTCTTAGGCCTGCAGTTTCTGTCTACCTTTAATCTCATAAAAAATCACTCTGCTTTGAGACACTTTCCTCTCTTTGCAGGCTGGTTTTTTCTCAACACATTCTAGCTTCTTACTTGGATAAAATTGGGCTCAATTCAGGACCATCTGCATGGTAGAGAATTTTTTGTCTGCTCTTTGAAGTAGATACGTAGAATTCCAATATTTTGATTACACATGTGGTATGTAGAATTAGTATAAACTGGGATGTTCCCTTCGTTTTTCTCAGAGATTAAATTTTAACATTTGTTTTTATACTTTGTAAAATCTTTTGCAGGTTATTGAACAAAAAGACCAGGTAATAGAAGAGAATCTACAGGTAATAGAAGAGAATCTACAGGTAATAGAAGAGAATCGCCAGGTTATCCACACCAAAGATCTACAACTTTCTATGCTGAGACAAGAGTTGGAAGAAATTCGCGAACGTCTCAGACCTCAGTCAGCTCCTGTTGGCAAAGTTGAATTTGACTCAGAAGGTACTTTTGTGAACACGTTTTTTGTCCTTGTGGATTTCCTTCTTTTTACAAATCTATTCATTGTCTCTTTTGAGAACAGATTAAAAAAGTATAGGTTTTTACCACCCCTTTCAAAACAGGATAAAGACATCTGATTTATGACCTTCTCTAATAATGCTGTGCGCAAGTGTGAACAGAACTGTTAAAATTTCCTCAAACAACACAAGCTCAAGAATGCCCCATTGAGGATTTGAATCTAGGTCACCTATTCTGTAAGCCAGCATGATAACCACTGAAAGAGAGCACCCTGCTGTAAGAATGGATTTTGTTCTTGATAATGTTCTCTCAGTATAACTAGAACGAAATTCTGGCTTGCCTGTGATGTTCAGATCTATACACACTGTCTGTGGTGAGGTGTATGTCCCTCACATGCTCTGCTCTGTAGTTGATGTTGGGGATGGCAACTGTCGCTATTGTGCTGTTACTCATTGTATAGAACATACTTTTGAGATTCTAATCTTTAATGATAACTACTCCAAGTCTTCAAACTGATGTTCGGAATGAAATGGGACAATGTGTTATTTTTGGTGATTAGTTTTGTTTAATTGTTTGTTTTGTTTGGGGTTGTTTTGTTTGTTTGTTTGTTTATTTGGTTGTTTTTTGGGAGGGGGGATTGTTTTCAGTTGCTTTTATTGATTACATGTTTGACTCAAGTAAGATTACGTCAGTTCTCAGTGGGGATTGAGACAATGTAAGAGACTGAAATTATCTTATAGATAAAGCATAGATGCGTAGGGCCTACAATGTATCTGTTTATACTCATGTCATAATTCTGTTTGTGAGAGATTTTGTTTTTTGTTTGTTTTTGTTGGGAGGGAGGGGGAGGGGGGAATTACAAAGATTGGAATTGATGATTTTTTATTTAATTATGCACAAACTGGATTTCTTCCTAATGAATTAGATGGAGTACATGATGACATTTATACTGTTCTGGTCTGCTTGTTCTTGTGACAGATGGTGAAATATACAGTGCACTGTGTGGGCCATATGATCTGAGTGCCCACGTCTATTGTTTGACTGTGCCACACAGGCTAGACATTGTATCAATAAAATCTCTCTGAAAACATACATGTGCACGTTTTGTTCTTGAATGACAGGTAGCTACCATCTTTGGCTCTTTCAGTAGGCCTATATGCCTATATGTATACAGGGGCGGTTTTGTTAACTGCAGTTTTTTGTCAGCTGGACTGTTGACAAGAGATTTATTCCTGATAATGATTTTCATTCAGTTTTAAGTAAATCCAAACATATGACTGTCATTTTTAAATGAGGATATATACAGAATGCAAAGTCACATTATCCTCCCTCTTATCCTCAGACAAATCTGATGACCCCGATGTAAGAGAAAGTCAGAACAGCAGTCGCAACGAGGATGTAAATTTGGTGACTTGCCAAATGTGTCTTGACGCTCCCATGCAGGTCTTGCTGCGTCCATGTAACCATCTGTGCTGCTGTGCTCTGTGTGTCTCCAAACTGGACGGACGATGCCCCATTTGTCGACAATTGACCACAGACATGGAGAAAGTCTATGTGTCTTGATTTAGGTTTGTCTCGTGTATCAGTTGTTTGAAATGAGAAGCATGTTATGCAAGCATGCTTCATTCATTATGTTGAAGCTATTTTTAAAATGAAATAAGTGGATACCACTGTGTCTCCATGTTGTCAAATATTGTGCTGCAGATGATTTGGTGTCAGACAAAGCTGGAGAGACATGTCTGACTTGAGCCTATTACTTGATTCTATTGTGTTCATCAGTTTCTATTTTGAGTTGCTTGTCTTGTATGTGTGTAACTAATCATATTTGATGTGACTGTCTGATGATGGGATATTAATCATCAGAGGTGACAGTACACTGCTCCTGACTGTTGGAACAAAATTTCAAATCCTTCAATGTTACAATGTAAAAAAAATTTTAGTTGTATGGTGAGACTGACTCAAGAACGGTGAAGAGAAGTTGAAGTCTTGACCAGATTGGACTGATGTCATGAGTTCTGTTTTCAGGATTGTTGTGGAGGCAGTTTTTAGAACCTTCTGACGGGGATAACCAATCTCATGCCAGAGCACAAAACACCACCCTGCTTTATGTGTTCATCCACTTTTATTTCTTTTTTTACACAACCTCATCAGCCACTGAAAGTCAAGTGAGCTGTTGGTTGGTGGGTGCTCTAATGGGGTTTGCTTCTCCTTTCCTATCAAACATCGTCCTGACTCTCTTCCTCCTTTTTTTGCGTTTGTTACTCTTTTGTAACACCTCTAACCATCGCACTTATAGGTTATATGACCTTATTGAGTTGCAAGTGCCATAAAACTCTATCTAAAACTAAAGCCAAGTGATCAGACTGCCCTGTTAGTAGTTTGTCACTTCTCTTGTCTTTGTTTCTTGTCACTGTCTTGTTGTGGGCACTGATATCGTCCAAGATTTATTCCTATATAATTTAGTACTCTACTGCTAAAAACTTAAATAATGTGCTGTATTTCTTTATTGGTGAAATCCTCTGACTATACATTTTCAAGGTACATTTCTCTTAAAGTTTTTTTGAAAAACCTTAGAGAAGTCTTGTAGCCTCTATGTGTGAGATTTATTGATCAGAGTGTTACTGCTGAAAACTGAACTTTCTTTTTTTTAGCTTTGTGTGCACATTTTTAGCCATTGATAGTCCATTGTTGAAGACTTTGTGAAAAAACAGTGTGTAACTTTTTGTATTTTTACCATTGACATTCTAGAGAACTGTGTTCTTGTACTTTTTTGTGTGTTTGAGAAGGCTGGTTTATATTTTACCCATTTACATCAAATGATGTATACACATGTTCCAATGTTTAGTTGAGTTGTTTTTTTACCAATTACACTGCCCTTTATTTTATTCTTAATATCAAATTTCCACATCACTCAAACATTCTTTAGAATTCTAGCCATTTTTCAGTTCAGAACAATTGGCATCATGAATTTATATTCTATAATTTTAATAATACAAGAGTTTTACTTAGGGGATGGAAGGAATTTATTTATCTACCTTAGATAACCTATAGAAGTAATTTATAATTATTTTATAATTGTCTCTTACTATAAATTTTCACTTGTTGACCTGTCTTGATCTGTAAAACTAAAAAATTTGCTCCCTCATAATTTGTCATGGTGTTACAGTAGCCTCAACCTAATGTATGCCGTACAAAGGCACTCTCTGCTCAGATGCATGCTTTTGTCATATGACAGGTTTTTCACTGTATGATTTAGACATACAAATGCATGATTATGTCCTCTAAACGCATGCTTTGATCCGCGAAATATGTTGATAAATAAAGCTTGACAGAGGGAAGTCTTTGCAACAACGTAGACAGTGTGCATTATTACAACAAAGACAAGTCTAGACAAAGAGATGTTTGGTGAGGCTGCTTCTCACACAGCACCATTAAAACGATGGATAGCATTATCCCATCCTACTGGGACACATAGGACTGGGCAAGAGATGTGTTTGGAGGCTGAAATGTCTTTCAATTGGTCACTTGAAATGCGTCTTTTGATAGATAAACTGGTGTTTGGGTGACTGAAATCTTTAGTTAGAACTGTGATGCGCAACACATGTGAATGCTGTAGAACACTAGATAGGCGTAGAATAAAAGATTTGTCAAGTGATCAGCTGCACTGAAAGAACTTATAATTACATGTTCTTGTTCAATGAATCACAGAGAAAAGTCTCTCAGAATATCTTATGTGATCCCAAAAGTTACAACTGATGACAGGCAGTTGGGAGTGGTCACCTGGAAGGCCATGTGGCTGAGCGCTTTTCCCTATACGACTATCACTAACAGTTTCCTCTTATCTGTTCCCAACATATTAGTGCACATCAATACAGTGAATCAGTCTTTCTGCTTTTTTCCACAACTCATTCAAAACCTTTAGAGTCCTAACCATGATCAGAGAGAATGCCTTACAGAACAATCATATTTTGCTGCATTATTGATAAAATTTTACGCTTCCACCCCCCAAGGGACGTCACTAAAATATCAAGGAAATGAGATGGTTGTGTCCCTTTCTTTCTTTGCACTAGTTCACATAAACACTCTTCGTGTGAATGAACACTTAGACTTAAAAGCCCTCTTTAGTACTGTGCTTTTAGGCGGAGACTACTGTATTGCCTTTAAACTCTCACAAAGTTATGAAAATTCTTTGTGGATTTTGTTGGAATATATATTTGAAAAGTGTAAAAATGTGGCTGCAGAGTCTCTAGGATGCAATGTGAATAAGGAAAGTATTTAACACAAATTTGTACATTTCCCAAAATGACTTGATTTTTTTCTAGGTACTTCTAGTTATTTTCAAAAAGTGAATTTTTCTAAATGAAAGTTATACATGAAAAAAATTTATTTTGTTTTGTTCTTAATTATTTTTTACACTGGAACTTTGAGACTACTCTTTATTACTCAAAGTTTTAGTTATAGCAATACAGCACTATGCAACTTTTTTATAGTCCATGCTGATAAAGTGTTAATGTTTTAGCAACTTTGACAAGCATGATTATTTGGTTCATGCAGTGGCTGCAGTGTTTAATTAAAAAAAACTACTTTTTGTAGGTGCTATCATTTTTCAGAAGAGCAAATTATATATATCGAAATGGCATAGAGATACAGAAGTTTTAATAGACAGGAGATATGATTTCAAAGTCAGTGATGTAATTGGATCTGGGCTTTCTTTTAGGGTTTCGGAGATGCGGCCGTTCTCTTACTCTTACAAATACTTTGCAGTGCGAATGCACGTTAGCATGCAATCCCATCAAAGAAATGAAAATAATTAATATAATAAGTGTAACAAAGCTGGTATGATATAGTGTAAGTTCCACTTGTTGTTGTTTCCTCCAAGTAAAGTGTCTTGGAGAAAAACTGTATTTTTTAAAATGTCTGAATGCTTACCTCAGTGCTCTATCTTCTTTTGAAGGCAAAGCAAATAAGAAAAGCTTGAAACAAATTCTTGGTGCAGACGGTGATTCTGCAACAAAAAAAAAATGTTAATACTAGGTGTCCCCTGTGTTCAGTCAGCTTTTTTTTTAAACATGCTACTTTTGCATAAACCTTTTCTTTGAAGGATTTCTTTGTCAGGATGATCACTAGCATAATTTTTTTTCTAATCGTCTATTATTATCCTGATTTATAAATGCAGATTTGTTTGCCTGTTTGATTTTTAGAGTTTGTTCTTTTTTAAATGTTATATAATTGTAGGTTTTGGGCTTCAAATGTATTGGCGAACTGGACAAATGTATTGAAAATGTCTAAAGAACTGCATCATTTTCTCTGTGGTTTGTATTCTATTCCAAATATTTATACCTAATTTTTGTCTCACTGCAGTGGTTTTTAAAAAAATATCTATACTCTCATTACTGCTGTAATCTTCTTTGCTTTTTCATAGTCTGTTAAAGTAAGTCACTCTGGTCTATTCTCAGTCCAATTAACTTCCTTGTAAATAAGACACGACACTGGTGTTTGCGTCCTATATATTTG
>NW_004797368.1:739971-744564 GCF_000002075.1 Aplysia californica
TCTCTCTCTCTCTCTCTCTCTCTCATACCTTTTTACTTTTATGTGTTTTTCCTTGACTGTGTTACTTTCTGTCTCTGAATTATATTATGTAACTTTCTCGTATTTTTTATTCCTTTTTTTCCCTCTCTCTAATTTAAATGTTACTTTCTCTTTCTGGTTGTTTCTTTCTGTCCCTGCTTTGGTCTTTTTCTCTCCACTTTTTTCTCCCTCATTCTCCGCCTGTAGCTGTTTCCACACAACACATGTTTTGTGTACATAGATCATGTACAGAAAATTAATGTATATATGTCCATTGTATATACCATAAGAAACTACAACTTTTAGATCTGTGTAGTATAAATGATAATGAATAATGATAGCTATTTTTCTCTTAAATTTTACTCTCTGACCAAGATGCAGGCCAAAGCTTATTTGAATTGTGCATGTCCTTTGACTCTTGTTTCAGTGTCTAAAATAAGATTCACAGAAGCTGTACAAATGAGGATTAGTGATGATTAACACATTTATAAATGGGCCAGGGGTAAAAACTGCCAGCTGTTTTTGCACTCTGTTGTCACACTTGGCTTACCGCCTGATATTTGGCTTTTGTAACTAATTAGATTCTAAATTCTCCTTTTTTCTTTAGTCTATCTGCTCTGAAATAGTTTTTGGAAATTATTTTAAACATTAAAGCTTTGAACGCAGCTGAACTTTTTTTGGTAATCATAAACATGTCTGTAGATGAACAGATGGCTGGCTGGTCTTATTTTATTTTTTTCTGTTATTGGTGGATATAATATATTGCAGACATGCTTGGTTTTACTTAAAGTAGGCATACTTGTTTTTTTTCCTATGGTCACATATTTCTGGCAATAAATTATTGATTGAGTGGTCACACTTTGTGAAATGTTGAGGCTTGGATTGTAAAAAGTGACAGCCCTGTGATGGGCAGCAGGACATTGTTACACAAACTGACCGTCACTTGGAGGTCTGGTCTGAGGCAGGTCACTCTGTTTACTTGTGCATGAGCGAGGCAGCCAGGTTGTTATGCATATTTTTATTGTTATATTTTTACTCTCTGAGCAAATGAACTTTCTACCTATACCTATGATTCATGAGTATAAGCAAAGTTTTCATCAAAGTAAACTGGTGATGTTAAATAAAATTTGGCTGTTAATTGTTTTGTGATCTTCAAATATAAGAAAACTAAGTTATCTTGGTATAAAACTAAAATGATTGATCCTCTGAGATAGTGTTTTGAGTCTTAAATTCTTATCTTTCAGTAGTCAAGACAGTTTGGTTTTTCTTCCGATTTATCTTGCTATTAATTAGTAAGATTTGTTTTCTGTTGACTTTTAGTAAGAAGAAAATGCTTAACACGGAATCAGGGTGTCTTTGTAATGTGTCCTATGTGTCCTAGAAGTCAGAGTCTAGAGAAGCAGTAATGGGAAATTTCCTAAACATCAAACTCTTAATATATATATATATACAGTGGAAACCATATATAACAGGCCCGGTAATAACAGGGATCCGGTAATAACAGGGATTTTTTAAATCCCCGTTTTTTCCTACTCTTTGTCTCTATTAAAAGTTATCGGCATTTTTTCCTACTCTTTGTCTCTATTAAAAGTTATCGGCAATAACAGGGCCTCATCGGAGCCCTACCGGTTATAGCAGGAACAAAGGCTCGCTAACAATGGGTAAAAAGTAAGAGAGAGAGAGAGAGAGCAAGCCCACGCAAGCCATGCCACTACAAGCACACGCAGCGTGTGAAGCAAGAGAGGGCTGGGGTGTGCTCCAGACCTCGATCTAGCCCAAAACCTAGCAACACGCACGCGTAATGTGTCACCAACGATGTCAAGGGCTAGAGAAAATACCTTTCAATTGACAGAAAATACAAAAAAATTCTGGCAGTTGACAAAAAGCAAGCTCCACTGGCAGAGATTTGTCGTCAGTTCGACATTCCACAAGGTTCGATCCACACCATTATCAATTATCAAGGATAGAGAGAAAATAGTGGCAGCATACTCCAAATTGGAGTCCAATATAAAGTTTGCTCTGGATCGAAAGAAGATGAGACTACCCGATGCAGATGCTGTGGACCAAGCTCTTCTGATGTGGTTTAAGGAGGCAAGGAGAAAGTCGGTGCCAAAACCTCTGTTCGTGGGTACTTGTGGTAAGGGAAACTACCCATGAATAAGTACAGCTGGATTAGTCCACAAATGCTTACTTTCCTTGCATTTCTGATTTAACAGGGATCGAATATAACAGGACATTTTATCTACTCCCACCATCCCTGTTATATCAGGGTTCCACTGTATGTATAAATTTCAAACATATATTAACAAGCTAGTAAGAGATATTAATTGGGTCGTGGTTGCAGTATGTTATTTAATTGTGGGAATATCCTCCATAATGTTTTAGTTCTAACATAGTGTAGGCTATCCGTTCTATCTATGAATACACTCCACAGTGTGTGAGACTTCAACAAGATGCATCAAGAAAAAATCTTTCTGTATCAAAATGTGCATAAAATATATCCCTCATTTTGGCAGTATTCACAAAGTTTTGTCCAACTTTGAATTGAAGATAGAGCTATTTGTCCTTTGATTTTAGCCGTTTTTTAATTTTATTTTAGCAATTAATTTCCTAAAATGGAGATATAAGAAATCAGCTGAGGAGAAACAAAAACGAAACTTTGTCTTGGTTGGTTATGGTTCATGAAAACAGGTCTCACAATAATCCCAGCGGGTGCATTTGTTATGGAGTCTAATGCTTTAGTGATAGCTTAGTTCCAAGGATAATATTTTGTACTCTTCATTAAATTTTAAAGCATAGATGCGTAGGGCCTACAATGTATCTGTTTATACTCATGTCATAATTCTGTTTGTGAGAGATTTTGTTTTTTGTTTGTTTTTGTTGGGGGGGGGGGGGTTGGGAGGGGGGGGGAGGGGGGAATTACAAAGATTGGAATTGATGATTTTTTATTTAATTACGCACAAACTGGATTTCTTCCTAATGAATCCGATGGAGTACATGATGACATTTATACTGTTCTAGTCTGCTTGTTCTTGTGACAGATGGTGAAATATACAGTGCACTGTGTGGGCCATATGATCTGAGTGCCCCCGTCTATTGTTTGACTGTGTCACACAGGCTAGACATTGTATCAATAAAATCTCTCTGAAAACATACATGTGCACTTTTTGTTCTTGAATGACAGGTAGCTACCATCTTTGGCTCTTTCAGTAGGCCTATATGCCTATATGTATACAGGGGCGGTTTTGTTAACTGCAGTTTTTTGTCAGCTGGACTGTTGACAAGAGATTTATTCCTGATAATGATTTTCATTCAGTTTTAAGTAAATCCAAACAAACATGTATCAACATTCAAAAGCGCCTTGCCGATTTGTAGGCGCTCAAATAGATAAGTGGGTTTCCCTGCTGTTTTGTCGAGACAGAGCCTCATTCCCTCACGTTTGTTATTGCGCCGGCTCGTTACTTTAATTTATCGTCTCACGGCAAGCCGTCACGTCACGGAACTTCGTACGAGACCAAACCGAACTCGGCGATGACGTCAGTCCTGTGGACAAATCCATCGACTGCCCTCAGAGCGAATAGGGCATCCCTTAATTGCCAAATTAGCCACTTTGTAGCTTACAAAATTAAGAAGGAGACTGTCTTGAGCAGCACAGACACATGTATTATTTTATCAGCAAAACATGTATTTATCATTCAGCTTTTCTCTAACTACTATCAGAACATAATTTATTGTCAGCATGGCACAAATCTTTTTTGTTTATTGACTTTTTAACCACCTATAGTTCCTGTTTGGCATTCACTCATCGTTTTCTCCCCACTAATAACTTACCTGGCCCATAGGAGTCTGGCCGGCGAGAGAAGGAATCGTCTAGTGAAGATATATAAGGAGAATTTTAACGAGGAGCGAGAGGCACTCGGCTGTCAGAGTCTGGGCCGAAAACAATGGGCCTACCCCCATCCCTTCCCTCTCCTTTTCCACTATCACCCCAGCCAAACACAAGTTCTTTAATTAGCATTTGACACATTTCCCCACTTTGTTACAACACAGTATTCTGTTTTGAGAACTGAGAAGTGCGATGAAGAACATTTGATGATATAATGATCGGAAACTGTTGTGTGCTAACTTTGTCCAGCTTTGTATAGTTTTAGTATCCTTAGCGTTGATCTACTTGGGACAGCGTCACTGGTACGGTATCAATTAACTTTTTGTAATCATACAGGACAGTTTTTATTACATATTTAACGGGTCCAGTGCATGTCGATATTTTTTTTTCCTAAATTTTTTTTTAATTGGGGGGGGGGGGGGGGAGAAAGTACGAGTAAAATACTGGAGGCCAGGACCAGCAGTTTATTGCCTTTCACTTTCAGTTTGTTTTCTAGCCTAGTAGTGGGGTGTTTTTTTCTGTGCCGATCAAGTCAGTTCTATTACTATTAATCTCAGTAAGTTCCATCATACGTTTTTCAATATTGTTTCTTGACACTGCCGCATATTTTAGCTCTTTCACATTATATTACAATAATATGGTTACAGTGGTGTGTGTGTGTGTGTGTGTGAGTTGGGGAGGGAGTGGGG
>NW_004797368.1:745219-748939 GCF_000002075.1 Aplysia californica
CAGACAGACAGACAGACAGACAGACAGACAGACAGACAGACAGACAGACAGACAGTCGACAGACATGCAGACAGACAGTCAGACAGACAAGAGGAGAGGGACAGGGGATGTTTGAAGGGGTGTACAAAATTTAAGAATGAGGTGAGCCTGTTGGGAAGGTCCAGAAGTGGCTTTTAACCACAAAGAGAAAGAGCAGATGGCTGGAAAGCACAGAATAAAAGAAAGACTAACTGCACATAACTTGGTAATTCCAACTTGGTTATTATACATTGAAAGAAACGACAATCGATGCGAGTGAAATGGTGAGATAACTGAGAAAGTGAAAAGGAAATAGCTCTGCATTTTAAGTAGGAGAACCGATAAAAGAAAGTTCAAAACTAAAGGCACTTAAACAACTGTTTCCCACCTCCAAACTTATGATCACCAACCACCCACCACGGCACCACGGGCCATCAGCTGTTTCCACCAAAACGGGAAATGCCTTGGTTAATTTTAGTAACAAGGGAAATAAGTCGCGCGAAAGCGTCTGTATTTCCGGAGTTCCTGCCATCACTCTGGAAATTATAAACAACCGACTGAAACCCTCAATTATAACAAAAATATTCTGCTAAATTCAGGTGAAGTCTGGATTTATTCTTGATGAATGGAAAACGAGTTCTTTTAACGTGTTACAGCTAGATTCTAAAGCAATATGGCATCGACATCTTTCATGGAAAGACTCCGCACCTTTCATTCTCCACTGCCGCAAAACTTTGTGAGTTCACTTTCCAACACTCCAGTTAAATTCGCTGAAGCTGGCTGGGAACGTGCCGACAATGTTTCGTACGCATCAGATGAGTTAGTTTGTCGCTCTTGCAGTGTTAAACACAGTGGGTGGGCAGGGGAATCCCCACTTGCAGTCCACAGAACCAGAAGTCCAAACTGTCCGTTTCTGAACACACCACCCAGTATCCCAACTCATTTTGTTGGATGTAGCACGAACTTGTCAGTGGTATCTGAGATTGATGACACAATCATAGACGAAGGTGCACAGGAACCACAAACAATATTTTCTATTTGCAGTTCATGTGATACAAACAATGCAGAGACCTTGAAAAGGAAATTGTTCTCCAAAAGATCAACAAACAATAATCACAGTGGGGCCAAATACGGAAGACGTCAAGCTATTGTACACCCATTCAAACCTCTAACTGGTGGGTATCCCATGTTGTTTGAAAGCCTTCGACTGACTACTTACAATTCACCAAGCTCAGCTGAGGCAGCAAAATGGTCAAGAGACGGCTTCATCATGATCTCTAACCTCCGAGCCCAGTGTGTTTTCTGTGGACTCCAGTTGGAGTTTGACGTGTGTGTTGACATTGTAGGTGAGCACAAGGAAAAGTCACCTGAGTGTCCTTTTGTGTGTCACTTTGATGTGGGAAATATTTCAAGTGAAGAACAAAGAAGTATTCATGAGAAGGAACGTTCAAAATATTTTATGGACGTAAGTCAATCTAATGATTCAAACAAGTACCGTATCAAGTATCCTGAATTTGAGGATTCTGCGGACAGGTCCGGTACCTTCAGCTTGTGGCCAAAGCTCCTTAAAAGTGTTTTTCCACCAAATACCATGGCAGAAGCAGGTTTCTACTATACAGGTGGGCCTTTCAGTGTTTTGATTTCAAATTTATTGTTACAAGTACAAGTCTTCAGTTTTATCATATATATGTTGTAGTAAAACTGGTTCATGGTGTAACTCTTTTTTTTTCTTTCTATAGTTTGATTGTATCATTGTTTTTGCTCAGTAAGTCAAAATAATTAGAATCAAAGGGCAATTAAAATAAACTTTAGATAATTTTCATATTGGTTTAATGTTATATGTTCATTTATTGTTTATAATAAATACTCAACCTACTTTTCTTAAAATGCTGGGAAGAGTTCTAGTTTGTGTATTGTAACAAAAAAATATAAAATTTATGAAGTGCTCCAATGAAGCATTTGATCTTTTTATGATGCTTTAGGTAAAATAATTCTTAACTTTGATCTGCATATTCAGCCCAAATTTCACTGACTGAAATGAATCTTAAATTTCCCTCAGGTCACAATGACATGGTCCGTTGTTTCTCCTGTGGTGTTGAACTCTTTGACTGGGTACCTGGTGCTGACCCCCTGACCCAACATGCCTGTGCCTCTCCAGTCTGTTACTTCATGCTGCACAGCAAAGGTCAAGAGTTCATCAACGAATCACAACAACAAGAGGTGAGTTTTATAACTTTTTGTTGCAGTTTTTTATACTTCATGAGTTCAGGGCTTGAATTATGTGTTCAGGAGGGCTTGCAAAAATTGCCTCGGTGGGACCTAAAAATCAGAGGGCACCGAGGCAATTTGCTAGGGCACCAAGGCAAAAATTATAGGTGATCATTTTGTTGATTAAAGTTGGTAATGCTGGATCGTGCATCACAACGTTCATATAAATAACAATAAATTTATTGACGCTCTCTATAAAAGCATAGAGTTATCGGAACATTTTTAAAATCATGAATGAAAACTAACTTGTCAATCACAGTAAGATCACACCAAAACAAAATCACTAAAATCACAGTTTTAAATCAAATAATGATCACGATTGCATCTGACTTTTAAATGCCTCTATGACTAGCTCTTCTTGATTGGATTAATATGAATTAATTATGACTGTTGACAAAATAGGGCACCATAGAAAACAGTCAATAATATGACCAATTAGGTAAGCCATCGATCATTTTAGATTCAAACAGAGTGGTTTACAGGCAGTGTAGTGATAAAATAAAAGCAAATCATGGTAAATAAAAACAAATTTTGAACTTGTATTTAAAAAGAAAAAATGAGGAGTGAAAACAACTTATGAACTTGTATGAAAACAAATTAATTAATAACTAAAAACTGCTGTCAAGCAGTTAAACAGTGACATTAGGTTCTGACTATGATAAGTGAAAACAAGTTTTGAAAATACATGTTTTAAAGTACATGTATGTTATATAAAAAAGAACTTATCAATCAACATGTCATATTATGACTTATGACTAAATCAGAATATTGAAAATATGTTGGCACACACAATATAGAAAAAGACTGGCTTACTTTTTGTCCTTTTATGGGAAAAAACAAGTGATTTTAAAAAGTTTCACCAGAGAAGATGATTTCAGAGAATAGTGCTGTTTTATCAGGACTTTATTTGTGAGTCCCATCTCTTGCCACATCTCTCACATCTGCAGTCTTCTTTTTCATCCAGAGCTTTTTTCAGACACTGCTTAGGTTTAGTTATCATTGCTGTGAGTGTGTTTGCAATAGCCATGACAAAATGGACACAAAATTATCAAGTTGAGCAGTGTCTGACTGAAGCTTTGATGAGATTTCAGACAAGTCTAACTGTATTTCTCCATAACCCCCGCCCTCCCTCGAGTGTATCTTTAAAATTAAAAAATCAATAATTCCCCCCTTTCTGGAGTCCCATACTTCGCGGTGTTCAGACTTTGAATGAACTTTGGTGACCCCAAAAACCAGTGCTCACACGATGTCGTTTCTTGTGACTAAGCTGTGATGCATGCGTGCAGGTTCACTGACTTACCACGGTGGCGAACCCCACATGAGGCTTACATAACTTTTTTTTCTTTTTTTTCCACAAGTGACTGCACAGGACAAATATTGATTTATTTTCATCGTGGCACATTTTTTAAAAACAAAAAAACAAGGGCACAGCAA
>NW_004797368.1:751783-757867 GCF_000002075.1 Aplysia californica
GTTCACTAATTGTGCTTTTTCATGAAGTGAGTATGAATGTAAACCTGTTCAAAATCGGAGTTTCAAAATCAGGGTATTTTTTATTATTACTTACTAATAGTCTCAGTTGTCTGTCAGTATTATAATGGTTACTTCCCTTAAATAAAAAATCCATGAAATGTAAGTTGGGGCAGTTTGGGAGTGCATTGTTGCTCTTGTTATAAAAATGGGAACTAATTTGACCCTGTGTATACAAAGCATCGGAGTATCCTCCTTTCTTTTATGACATTACAATAAGTGTTAATAAAAAGTAAAAAGTTTTTTCATCCTTTTTGTACTACTCATTTCAGTCCTATCGTCTTTTTTTTGGTCACTATTTACATTTACAGGCCTTAGAAGAGAAAGACCATGTAATAGAAGAGAATCGCCAGGCATTACAAAAGAAAGACCAGGCATTACAAAAGAAAGACCAGGCATTACAAAAGAAAGACCAGGCTCTCCACACCAAAGATCTACAACTGTCTATGCTGAGACAAGAGTTACAAGAAATGCGGGAGCGTCAAAGACCTCAATCAGCTCCCCTGGACAGAAGTGACTTTGACGCAGAAGGTATGTTATCGGACATGCTGTTCTATTTATAAATTTTATCAAACCTATTTGTTGTCTGCATTGAGAATAGTATAGTATGGATTTTAAACAACCATTTTAGAACAGTAAGTTTACTGAAAAGGTGAGACCTCCGATTTATCCATCTTTGATAGGCCTGAGCACAAGCCATGAAAATCCTCAATCACAAGTTGAAAAAATGTCCTATTGAGGGTTTGAATCTGAGTAGCCCCCGCTGTAGGCTGCTATTACTTTTTACAGGAAGACTCAATTGCTCCCAAATGAAGTGCAAAATGCTCAAGAAAGATGAAACTTTTCAAACAAACAAAGATTTCAGCTGTGAAAATGTTTACCTGCTGACAAGTTTCCTCAAAGCCTATCACGTTTTGACACTCTTCATTCATTTCTTTTACCCTCAGTTCTGCACATATGCTTTCTGACTCTGTAACCAAGTGGATCCATTTCTACATTCTGATTGTCTCTACATAATTTCCTTTTATTGCTATGGTTTTTTTCATGTGGACATAATATGCAATATCATGATCGCTTTTATTCGTTTCTACAGAGCAATCTGGAGAACCTGATGTAAGAGAAAGCCAGAACAGCAGTCGCAACGAGGACGTAAATCTAGTGACTTGCCAGATGTGTCTTGACGCACCCATGCAGGTCTTGCTGCGTCCATGTAACCATCTGTGCTGCTGTGCTCTGTGTGTCTCCAAACTGGACGGACGATGCCCCATTTGTCGACGTTTTACCACAGACATGGAGAAAGTCTATGTGTCTTAAATCAGGACTTGTACCTTAGGTGTTTGGCAAGTTCTTTTAAAAATAGACAGGATGTTATGCAAATATAATGTTATTTTTATTTATTATGTTATGTTGTTTTCTTAGGTGGTATACATTAGCTGCACTGTCCCCATCTCTACTAAAGGAAAGTGAATAGTCCCAGACAGTAAGTAGAACCTTATTACACAGTGTTTGGCCTCCCATAAAGCTAGAGATACATGACTTGAGCATAATGCTGGATTTTATTGTGTTCATCTGCATATTTGTAAGGTGCTCAGGTACAATGTGAAGCATACATCTATCATAGTATCTGGTCATCTTTTGATGTGATGTTTTTATCAATGGGGATAATTCCCGACTGTGTGAGCAAAATTGCAAATGGTTTCATTATATGGAGTTGCAAAGTGTTTATGTGGCTTGGTATTAATGAGATAAATGAAGTCTTGACAGGGAATGACTGATATAAAAAGTTCTTTTTTGCTGAATACTTGTTGGAGACAATTCATAGAAGCTCTTGATGGGGATAAAGTTTTCTCATATTAAAGCACAAAGCAACTCTCTTCTAAGTCTTTTTGTCTACTTTTTTAAAATTCCTGAGGCAATTCCACATTTACCTTTCAAAGTTTAAATTGTGACACAGTCCTGTTGGTATTTCACCACATCTCGGATATGTCCCTGCTGTAAACGTCTGAGGTAGACACTGTAGATGTCCATGATTTATTGCAGTTCTGCTCAGTTGGTTTTTGGATTGTGGTGCAGACGACCCTGGCTCATTTCTTCATGAGTTGTTTTTGAACTTGGATTGTTTAGGGAGTTTTCAAAGCTTTCTACCAAATTGGCTTGGTACTGTTTGAGATAAATGGTTACTTCAGAGGTCCCGCCAATTAAAATTTTGCTTTCTTGAAAGAGATTTTAAACCCATACCATGTCATGCTAAAAATTTGCGGATTGTACGGTTTGTCCCTGTATGCAGCTATGATATGTAAAGTGACTGTAATGTTTTGTGTATTTTCAAGGCATATTTTTAAAAAGTCTACTTGTGTCAAGTGTTGATATGTGTGTACATCTATTTGAGTGGTTTTCTGATAAGAGTGTATACTGCTGGAGCCAAGACTCTTCTTTTTACTTTCATGAGAACTTGTTATACTTTTTAAAGCAAGCTTGCATTGATGATAATTCATTCTCTTTGACTTTGCAAAATGAATTATTGTATTATAATTTACTTCTTCTGGTTTTTTCCACTGTCATGTTTTACACCCTGTTCTAATACTTGTTTAGGTCTTTTTAAATAAGTTTATGTTGCTCTGTATCTTTCTTGATGTATACATGTGTTCCAATGTTCATTTCTCCTATAAGTGATGACACTGCCATATTGACTTATACTGGATATTAAGTCAACACATGAAAGAAATATCTTCAGAATTTGGGTCATTGTATATAATCAACAGCACTTGTGACTATTTAAAATGTGCCATTTGTCACACTATTCTTAGAAATTTTGTGAATGAGTAAAAATTTTAAAGTGCTACAAATCATTTGTCTAGTTTTTCTTCCAGTAGCTTAGTTAGCTCCAAGCCTTACACTTACACGATTTATTAACATTTCTGTTTTAATTAGTCATGATGACTTTGAAAGTCTCGGGTGAACTTGCAGGACTCCTTTATGTGAGGGGGAACAGTATAAAATAATATATTTCTGTACGTTTGTAACTTACCCTTGGAGCTCTGTTTGTTTTTCCCTTTACTTGATAAAACATGTTTTTTTCTGAAAGGCAAAATTGTTATTTTTAAACTGAAAGTTATAAATATTTTTACCTAGGAATGTTCAAACGGGATTTATCTATTAAGACATTATTGTAGCAATATGGATCTATGCAACTGTGTTTTAATGAACTCTGTATTGGTGTTTAACAAGCTCAGACAAGAGCAAGCATGTGTGTGTTTGGCATATACAACGTCTGATTTATTTGGAACAGAAATCTTTTTTTTTTAAATTTATTATCTTGAATTTTCTAAATTAAATCTGATTTTTAAAAATATCTTCGAGGTTTGTGAAATATCTTATTTTGGAAAAAAAAATGAGTTTAGAAAGTACAGACTGTTGTGGGGTACAAATGGTTTTCATTTTAAAAAAGTCTTAGTGGATAAGTCTCTTAGGATGTTTTCAGTTCACTGAGAACAAAGAAAATTAAATGTGAGTATCAGTACCAGTGTCACTGGTTATCAAGCATTCTTGGTCATGGGTATGTGCTTCTTTAGGAACTGTAGAATTGTCGTTAACAAAGGAAACTTTTGGACAAGAATTTTAGAGTTTAGGGTTCTTTGGATTCAGATAGTTTTTATTGAGGTCATTTTATTTGCGCATTACTTTTTTGTTTGAAAGACATTAATTAGGATTACAAGCATAATTGTCTATATCTGTGCCCAGATTTATGGCTTAAGTTTTTTTATCTTATTTAGCTATAGATGTTTTGTTTTTTCAAGTAATTACATGGAGGTTTTGGACTTCATATAGGTCAATGGGTTTCTAGTGATGTTGTTGAAAGTTGTTTGGTTGAGAACGTTGCTGCCATTACTATGATATTCCAGACATTTCAGTCTATACAGTGGAAACTTGATATAACAGGGATGGTGCGACCAGAGAATAAGTCCTGTTATATCAGATCCCTGTTAAATCAGAAATGCAAGGGCAGTTGTGGACTAATCTAGCTGTTTTTATTCATGGGTAGTTTCCCTTGCCACAAAGTACCCACGAACAGGGGTTTTAGCCGTATGGCATTACGTATGCATTTAGCTAGGCTTAGGGCTAGGTCGAAGTTTGCAGCACACTGCAGCCTTCTCTTGCTTACAGTGACATAGCTTGCGTAGGCTTGCTCCATTACTGTGTTTCTCTCTCTCTCTCTCTCTCTCTCTCTCTCTCTCTCTCTCTCTCTCTCTCTCTCTCTCTCTCTCTCTCTCTCTCTCTCTCTCTCTCTCTCTCTCTCTCTCTCTCTCTCTCTCTCTCTCTCTCTCTCTCTCTCCTTACTTTTTACACATTGTTAAGGAGCCTTTGTCCCTGCTATAATCTATTCGGTTTCGATGAGGTCCTGTTATTGCCGCCGATAACTTTTTTATTTAATAGAGACAAAGAGTAGGAAAAAATATGGATTTTTAGAAGTCCCTGTTATTACTGGATATCCATTATTACCAGGCCTGTTATATATGGTTTCCACTGTACTTAATTTGCCTCTCACTGAACTGAGTTTTGTAAAGTTATTCTCATTTCTTTAACCATTCTTGATTTTTACTTTGTTGAAGTCTAATTTTTATATCTATTTCCAATTCAACTTTTACTATGCTTATATTCTTCTTTGTCACACTAAGCATCGCTACATTATTCATTTTGCTTCCTTGTTTCCCATATTTTACTTTTGTCACCATCATATCATTTTGATTGATATTTGACCCAAATTGCTTGTGTGTGTGTATGTGTGGGTGGGTGGGGGCATGTATTTGGGGGGTGGGGGGGGGGGGCGGTATTGGGAATAAAGGGAAAGGGGGGGGGAATTCTTTTTACAGGATGCAAAGTGCATCTGTCAGGACAAAGGTACATATGTAAATTTTCTTTGAACTGAAACTTTATGATTCTATTTTGTGATACCATGCTCTTTATATTGCACTGTACCCAGGTGATCATTTACAGTTTTCAATCTCTCTGTGCTTGCTGAAATATATCTCAGTGATTTGTTATAGTCACAATCTCGGGACAAGGAGTGGATTTCCACAAATGCTTTAAATAGCAATAACTGTTTATCATTGTTTGATTAGTCGATGATCTTGTTTTATCATAACAAAATGTAATGCGGCAGATATGTACCTCCAAAAACAAAGAAAGAAAGATATAAAAGAAGTTTTTTACCATCTAGCATAAGGCTTTTGTCAGAATGAGCATAGATGTGTGTTGCTCTTAGAGTATGTATCTGTATATAACTCCAAAGGTCTAGTATTTAAATTCCTGCATATGGTTGAATGATGCATTTGATGTAAATGTACATTTTGTCAGCTTTACTTCTCCTTTCATATTGAATTTTAATGAGAGTAATATATATGATTTAAATTTTTTAATGTATACCTGCATGTGTTTTTATGGTCCTGTACAGCCAAGGAAAATTTCCCTCTGGGATAATAAAGTTCTATCTTATCTTATCTTATCTTATCTTATCTTAAAAAATTGATTTCCTTTGTATTGACTCTGAGAAAAAAGAAAATTGTTTTGGGTGGTTGAAAAGCCAGCTGTAGTAGGTCCTATTTCTTTTCTTACCTTTTGTTGTTTCTGTCTGTCCTCCTTATTTTTTCCCAGCACTAAATGACCCTTACTGTGTCAGTGTGCTTCTCTTTACTCAAATTTTGTCTTAATAATCTTTTAATGTAGCAATATTGCTTACTCGCTATTGTCTTACCGAGTGGTAGCTGTACATATATCTGTTTTTCATTTCTTTGTGATGTTGGTAATAATCACTCTTGACTCTCTGTTTCCCAGCAGAAATGTGCGTGGGTCTGAGAGTGTGTGCATGTATGTGCACATATTGTGCGTATGATAGCGATAAAGTGTGTGTGTATGAGTATGTATAGGAGTGTATGTGTGTATAGGAGTGTGTGTGAGTGAGTGAGTAATGAAGGGAAGTTAAAGAGGAAATCAGAGAGACAAAAGCATTAGAAAAAGAAAGAAGGGATG
>NW_004797368.1:760169-780059 GCF_000002075.1 Aplysia californica
ACACACACACACACACACACACACACACACACACACAAACACACACACACACACACACGTGCGCATATGTGTGTATATGTGTGCGAGAGAGAGAAAGAAAGACAGACAAACAGACAGACAGAAGACAGAGAGAGAGAGATAGAAAAAGAGAACTATTGGGAGGGGGGTTGTAAAGTGTGAAATAAAAAAAGAATTAGATGAGCTTGTGACCACTGCTGGGAGTTAAAGGTATAAAAACAAAAGGAAGAGACTAGGAGGCTGCTGCTGAAAAAGTGCATAGGACAGGAAAAACGTTATGACATCTTACATAACATTTTGTTCCGTACGATCAGCAAGCCAACCCTTTCGTGGATCCTGGATAGAAGGGAGGAGCAGGGCATTGTACCGCCTGCGATGTTACCTATTCTCCCTCCTAGTAACCAAGTAAGTGTTTAAGTTTGGAAAGGCTAAGGTAAAACGGCTAAAATTGACGGCCAAAGAATGGATCCGATACATAATATGGTGTCATTGAAAAGTGAAGTGGTAAAATAGCTGAGGCATAGTCAGAAAAAGAGGTGTACATAAAATAAATCTTCATTTACAAAAGGAGAAATGGTAAAGGAAAGTTCAAAGCTAAAGAAACAATATTTTTTAGACCTTTTCCCACCAAAAACTTATTATGATCGCCGATCAGCTGTTTCCACCGCAACGGGAAATGCCTACGGTTAATTTTAGCAACAAGGGAAACAAGTCGCGCGAAAGCGTCTGTACTTCCGGAGCTTGCTGCTATCACTCTGGAAATTATAAACAACCGACCGAAAACCTCAATTACAAAAATATTCTGCTAAATTTGGGTGAAGTCTGGATTTATTCTTGATGAATGGAAAACTAGTTCTTTTTACGTGTTACAGCTAAAATCTATAGCAATATGGCATCGACATCTTTCATGGAAAGACTCCGCACATTTCATTCTCCACTGCCGCAAAACTTTGTGAGTTCACTTTCCAACACTCCAGTTAAATTCGCTGAAGCTGGCTGGGAACGTGCAGACAATGTTTCGTTTGCATCAGATGAGTTAGTATGTCGCTCTTGCAGTGTTAAACACAGTGGGTGGGCAGGAGAATCCCCCCTTGCTGTCCACAGAACAAGAAGTCCGAACTGTCCATTTCTAAATACACCACCTATTGTCGCAACTAATTTTGTTGGAAGTGCGACTACATTGTCATCATCTGAGATTGATGACACAAGTGTTGAAGAAGGTGCACAGGAACCACCAACAGTTTTCTCTATTTGCAGTTCATGTGATGCAAATAATACAGAGACCTTGAAAAGAAAATTGTTCTCCAATAGATCAAACAAGAATCATAGTGGGACCAAGTACGTAAGACGTGAAGCTATCCTACACCCATTCAAACCTCTAACTGGTGGGTATCCTATGTTGTTTGAAAGCCTTCGACTGACTACTTACAGTTCACCTGGCTCAGTTGAGGCAGCAAAATGGTCAAAGGATGGCTTCATCATGATCTCTAACCTCCGAGCCCAGTGTGTTTTCTGTGGACTCCAGTTGGAGTTTGAAGTGTGTGTTGACATTGGACATGTGCACAAGAAAAAGTCACCTGAGTGTCCTTTTGTGTGTCACTTTGACATGGGAAATATTTCAAGTGAAGAACAGAGAAGTATTCATGAGAAAGAACGTACAAAATATTTCAAGGACATCAGTCAATGTAATGTTTCAAGCAAATACCGTATCAAGTATCCTGAATTTGAGGATTCTGCGGACAGGTCCGGTACCTTCAGCTTGTGGCCAAAGCTCCTTAAAACCGTTTTTCCACCAAATACCATGGTAGAAGCAGGTTTCTATTATACAGGTAGGCCTCTCCATGTTTCGACTTTATTAGATTGTGTTCCACTTACTTTAAAAATTCAGAGTTGTCAAATAGGCTTGCTTTTTTTAGTTTTTTTGCATTACCTCAAGTTGTAAAAGAATGAATTTTATGTAGCTGGTTGTTTTTTTTCAAGACCTATCAGGTAGGTTCTTGAATTCTATAGTAAATGAAAATGAATTACTACAAATTAACTGCATTCAGATCAGAATCATAATTGAAATTAACATAATAATTATAAATATATTATAGAACATGTGTGCACGTGATTGTTGTTAAAAATATGTGGATCACTTGCTTCTCATTTTTTGTTGCCTAAATTCTCATAGGGGTACAGTAATATGTATTTATATATGTGAAAAAAGTAATAAAATGTAGGATGAACTTCTATTATTTTCAATATTTAGCGGAGTCATTTTGTTTAATCAACCACAATCTTTGAAAAATTAACTGTTTTCTCCCTCAGGTCACAATGACATGGTGCGTTGTTTCTCCTGTGGTGTTGAACTCTTTGACTGGATACCTGGTGCTGATCCCCTGACCCAGCATGCCTGTGCCTCTCCTTCCTGTTTCTTTTTGCAGCAGAATAAAGGTCAAGAGTACATCAATGAAGCACAACAACAAGAGGTGAGTTCAGAAAGGTATTACTGTTTTTTTATACTTTATTAGCTACCGTACAAGGTATGACATTATCAAGAAATTATGTTTCTTTCAGTTGTATGCATTGTTTGTGCAAATGTATGCTTTTAGACAAATCTTGAGAACATTTTTAGTGCGCATATGTAGTTTTCTTCCATCTCATGTGGATGTTATAGTGCGTTCTATGTGGGGAAAAGAAAAAGAAATTTAAGTGTTCTCGGCAAATCAGCTGACTACCGTCATTATTTTTAAGACAAGAAAACAACTTTTACCACCATTTGAATTCACTGTACAATTTTAATAATTCACAGAACTCACGTGTCTGTTTTTTCTCTTTTTCACCCCTCAGCTTGTGGTTGGGATTAAGCAAGACAGTCACGCTCAAGGTAAAAAAAAAAAACTACTTGTATTTATACACTGTGTATGACATACTCTTGCATGTTTTTTAACATTTATTCTATAGAATGTCATCAGTAAGCTGTTAAAATAACCTAAGCCCAGAAAACAGGATATTTAAAAACAGTTTCATTCTTTTATAATTGCTCCAACTTTATGTATCTTTTCTTGTCATGTTCAACTTTTAGAATTTGAATTTTGGCAAAATATTTCTTGAGCATGTGCAACCGATATAAGAGATTAAGAAACTGCTGTTAAAAATTATTTTTTTAAATAGTGGTAAGAAACTGCTGTTATAATTTTTTTGTTGAAATTGTGGCCTAGTACATCTGAACAGCTGGTCAACGATGTGCAATATGTGTGTAACGTGTTCCTTATATATATATGCGGTGAAACCTAGATTTAAAAAACACCTGGAGTCAATAGAAAGAGAAGAGTTCTCTGGGGTTTTTATTCACTCAAATCAGCCAAAAATTGATATTGAACACACAGGTAAATGAAGAAACTCAGACTAAAAAAAGTGGCTTGTAGGGTGAACAGTTCCCAGTGACGTGACTTGACACAATTTTTCCCCACAATGAACCTTTTATTATAAGGGATCACTCTGCATCGTGGATCATTGCACGCTATGCCTTTTGTGTATCATACACTGTATACTATGACCGACCTATCAGAGACTCACAGCCATCTTATGTGACCAATCAGAGGCCTTCTTTCTCACCAACACATGCTTTGTTGACAAGCGTAATACAAGTATGTGTCTTATCATGTGCCAGAGAGGTTATATTGACAGCCAGCACACATATGTCTATCTATGTGTGTGTGGGGGGAGGGGGGGGCATAAGTATTCAAGGTGTGGTGGAATGTCATTAGAGATTCAGTCACAGTCATATTTTTTCCTCGGTTATTAAACAGTGATAGACTGGACATAGATTGTCCTACTTTAGGCCATGCACTGCAATGCAACTTGTGTGGCAAACAATACATCATAATGTGAGACAGGCTTTCCATTGAAGAAATTGACCTTTTCATAAAGCATGCACTTTGGCACAGTCCAGTGTAATTGGCAGCAGCAGTTCAACCTTCAACTTTGTCCATAGTCTCGTGCAAACGTGACCAAATTGTTCAGAGACTGTGCCAAGGGAAGCAATCCCTCATATAAACAAACACTTTGGGGCACCACAAGTTCTTTTCCTTTTTACTTACACTGTGACACAATGAGCCCAAATTATGTTCCTATTGTTTTCAATTTTTAAATAGTTGCTTACATTGGTCACATTTTGATATAGTGAATACTCGGATTCAACTAACGTGAAGATTGGGCCAGATGATTTTATTCTAATACGCGCGTTTAATGATTCACAGTCATGTGTAATGTTTGTGTTAAGATATTACACCTGATGTTTTTACTACACTTTTTTTTAGCCAAGTCTTACTCCTGATATCCTTTGTAGTTTATACTGTTGTATTTTGTTATCATTGAGTTGACAGGAAATATATTTTTGTATCCCAATCAGATCTTGAGGCAGCAACAATGACAACTGCAGCAACATCCTCCACATCATCATCATCCTCTTCAGCATCATCACCACCACCAGCTGGTCCCAGATCGTACCTGGACCTGGAGTCTATCTCTGCAGCTCGTGCACGTGGGTACAGCACAGAGCAAATCTCTGATGCCATCATCACCTTCTTTTTCCTGACTTGTGAGTCACTCCTCTATACAGAGCGAATCTCTGATGTCTTCTCCACCATTTTTACCTAAAAAGATCTTCTATCACCTTACCTTGTCCCCTTTCCACTCACGAAACACTTTTCCTGAGTAATGTTATAACACTGAAGCTAATTTTCTTTTAAAGTCATTGCTGTGCAGGTATAATAACGGAAAGGTGAAATAATCTTTGTTGTAAAGTTGTCAGTTTTCTTACTTTTGTATTCTATATCATTCATCTTTCATAAGTAACAGCTTAAGTCTGTCATGTAACTGTGTCAGGTGCTTCAGTGTTGCTAGGCAACTCTGTGTGCTCCAAAAATTTATTGTCATAAATATTTGGTGTAGTGGTTAGAGTGTTTACCTTATGAGTGTTTGTATCTCCAGGTGGCCAGTTCCCAGACTCTCCCCTCCTGCTGGGTCTGCTCAAGGCCGGCACTGACAACCACAAGACACTCTGTGACAAGACACAGGAAGTAGTGGACATCAGGTCGGAGAACCAGGTCATTAAGTCAGAGAACCAGGCCAAGGACACAGAGATCCAGGCCAAGGACACAGAGATCCAGGCCAAGGACACAGAGATCCAGGCCAAGGAGAGAGAACTCCAGCGTCAGAGGTTTGAGCGTCACTGGCGTGAGCTGGCCATGAAGACAGAACTGGGGCAGGTGAGTTACAACCTTTGACCTTTGTGACCTTGACACACTGATATTAAAATATATTCCAGTATGTCTAAACCACTCACCTTTGACCTTTATATCCTTATGATAATGCTAATATATCTCTCTCCAGAAAAATCCTCTCGTTCTTGAGCTTCGTGACTCCATTATGAGTACTTTTATTTTTTGTAATTATGTTCAAAACTTTTGGTCCTTCTGCACCTGTGCTTATTGTGTAGGCTAATGGGTTCCCCCCTCCCACTAGACTCAAGAAATGATTCCTATAGCAGATAACATATGACAGTGATTAGTTTAATTGAGAGAGAAGAATGAATTGTTGGGAAGGACTCAGTTTTCCAAATTACATTACTCATGGTGCCTTTCTATAGGTACTCATTCTGTTGTGTTATTTCACTCTTTCTAGTGTACACCTCCTACTGGTCAGAAATGAAATAATAGTTATTATTCATGATGTCTTGACCACATGTAGTGACAGCACTCTGGCGTTACTGTGTTGAATGTTGTGACAGAGACTGTTGTCAAAGACCTGGGATGTCTGAACTGCCACATGCTGTGTTTCTCTATGCTAGAGGGCATCTCAGTGCTGAAGTGTTTCTTGGCTTGGCCGTGTGGCTTTGATTTGAATAAGTGGTTTAGAACTTGACTTGGATTCACAAGATGGAGGTTTGAATAATATTGAGTTTTGAATTTTTCTCAACTCCAATTATGAAGGATTTTTCTTTGCTTGATGTCCTTGTTAGGGAGAAGATAGGAATAAAGAAGGAAATGGTTGGAGTTTAGGGGTGAACATTCCTTCATCATAGAAAAAGACAGTTTATCATTTTACATCTTAATCTTTATCTTAAACTATGTTGCTTGGAAGAAGTTTAGTTATGCGTTTACGTGATGCGAGTGTGTACAATAAATCTGTTCAAAATTAGGGTACACATTGTTGTTACTTCCCTTGGTTGTCTGTTAGTATTGTTATGATTACTTCCCTTATGTTTAAAATTCCCCAAAACATCAGTTCCATAGTTCTGAGAGAGTGTCATCAAATACTCACATCACTTGAAGAGGGACATGATGGCAGAACAAAGTGTTTGGATACAACTTTTCAGCTGCTCAACCTCTTTTTTGTTCCTTTATTATAATTTTATCAAGTCTTTTTTATAAATATCTCAGGCATCTTATGTTCCTGTGACCTCCTTTTAGTTGTGTTGACTTATATTCATCATCATGCTGCACTTTGTTCAGCCTATTGGGTAGGGTGGCATTTGTTAAGGACACTGGAGGAAAATGAAAGGGAAGCTTGAGTGTCTCTTCTGAAGTCTGTCTGTTTTGTAAGATTGTCATTGTCATTTAGGGTGGTTGGAGAGTTCCACTGGTAGGTCTGACGTCTTTGGTTTCTATGTATCTTGCTTCTCCCCCCTGCTCTTAACCCTTCCCTGCCACACAAATGTTTGGGAGGAAAACATAACATCACTACTACCGTCACTTAAATGCTTATAACTTTCTTTTTGAAGGAGACACTTGAAACTTCCCAGGATTGTAGGAAAATGAATTGCCTTTCAATGACTGTACTTTTTTTCTTTAATGCTGATTTTCTTCATCTGCTTCAACATCACAGTCATTGCTGTTACAGTTACTATTGTTTCTTTGCCCTATACCTTCTCTCATAAGCCTATCAAGGTTCTTGCCATCACTTTCTTCATCATCCAAGACATCATTACCAGTGGGAAGATCATTATCATCACTGTCACTGTCTTACATCACCTAGCCAAGATTTTCCAGTTCTGTATATTGTGGTTGGTAACCTCTACCGCGAGTTGCCATGGCAGCGATTGTGACAAAACACAAGCAGCACTTGATTTACTTAACAAACTTCCTTCTCCCTTCAAAGTTATGCTTTCAAAATGTCAACAAATATCGGAACCGGTCAGGAAAACTGACTGAGAAAATACAAAAATAGTATTGCCTGAATTATCTCTCTTTGATTACGAAAAGGTTGCCTACGAATTAGACCTTGGTAGTACAACGACATTAAACAGCCCAGAACAGTTCTGGGCAAAGCAGGAAAGGGGTGATTGTTAGTACGTTGATGTGCATGTCCTTTACTCTTAGGACCTGTCATTTTCTTTGAGCTCATGTCTTCATGATTTGTTTCCCAATTGTAAAAAAGAGCTGACTGTAGGCTCTATCCCCCTGTTGTTGCTGCTGAGCAATAATGATGTATGGTTTCTTCAAAGACTTATGCTAGCGTGCAAATGGCAGAGCTTTGGTAGCAATGGAGGGATAAGGAGTTCTTCTCCATCGTGTAGCCCCAGTCTGTGTTTTGCCATTCCTTTTTTAAGTGCTTGCAGTCTGAATTTCTCCCTTCATTCAAACATGTGACTTAGGAAAACAGGATTTCATGCTTCCAGCATGGATGGGGAGAGCATTATGCAGCTGCTTTTTCTGTAGATTTCTTGGATAAGGTTGTATAGATTCAAGATGTACAGAATTATTGTTGCTGTCATAATAAAGATGGGTAACACAATTATTTGACCCTGTGAGTTAGATTTAGATACATCAGAGTTACTCATTTTTCTTGTGACAGTGACGATAAATGTTCATAAAAACTTTTTATATGTTTTTGTGGGATTACTAATTTCAGTCCTATTATCTTTTTTATCCTTTTTAACATTTACAGGCCTTAGAAGAGAAGGACCAGGTGATAGAAGAGAATAGACAAGTGATAGAAGAGAATAGACAAGTGATAGAAGAGAATAGACAAGTGATAGAAGAGAATCGCCAGGCTCTCCACACCAAAGATCTACAACTGTCTATGCTGAGACAAGAGTTGGAAGAAATTCGTGAACGTCACAGACCTCAATCAGCTCCCCTGGACAAAAGTGACTTTGACACAGAAGGTAGGCTACATTAGTATACAAGATTATGTTCTCTTTATAGATTTTATTGTGTTAACCAACCTATTTGTTGTCTTTTTTGAGAATGATATGGTATGGATTTTTAACTCATTCGCTACGCAAGCCATGTGTGGTGGCACGGCTGAAGCGACTTCGTTACGGTAAGCCGCCCCCAACAGCTCGAGTACCGACCTATGATTCTAGTTTAGATTCTGATCCAATCCATAAATCTATGTTAAAATAATGGTTATGACATTAGCTTCCAGGTGAAGCATTTCCACCATAAACCCAAAGTTTTCTTCAGTTTTGAAACACGATTTCGAAGTTATTGAGACTTTGTTCTATCATGATGCCCAAATTATAGCTCAGATACCAGTCTTAGTAGGCCTACTTTTACAAAACAAAATGTATCATTGTTTTGTTTACTAAAAAAAATGTGGGACTTTTCTTTAGAATATTGCCACTGTATTTGTAAAGTGGAAATAGTCAAATTGTGAGACATCCTGGTGAAATCAGGTGCTCTTTAAAATAATGAAATTGAAGAAACTATAGCGTTTTTCAATCTATTTGGCAATTTATTTTGAATTTTGGGCTCAAGACCTTGTATATCCATTTAAAAACACATTGCTGTGTGGATTTTATTGAAAAGAGTTGATTAAAGGGATGCAAATTGTAAATATACAGTTTCCAAAGGCTCTCAAGCTTTGGAAATCACTAAACTTTGGCTATCATTTTGTCATTAATTTTGCCTCTGAAACCAAGCGACCCTTATCTCCTTCAATCCAAAATATCTCGACTTCTATTCTAGATAGACTGGAATTTTTGCATCAAAAACAGACAAATGAACCAACTTTACAATGGTACCAATAACTCCATATGGCAAAAAATTGACGAGCGCCTGATTCCACCTCGTCGTGACACAATTGCCTTTGCACTTCTATTGAAAAATCAATATTTTTCAGTGCTCGATCTAAATTTTATTGCCAAAATATTTTGTTTTTCTCCAAAATCACTATTTTAGTAATATTACAAAAATACCACCCAAAACATGTGTAGTTTTATTCCAAATGCAATTCTGAATAATTCTATATAAGATACATGTGTTTTTTACTGTTTGTTAAAGTATCTTTAAGTCCTTTTTCTCAAGATTTTGTTCTAAAAATTATTTTTTTCATTTTTGGATGTTATGATCCAAATGTACAAATTATGTGGAATGTATGGAAATACTGGCAAATTTTACAATATTTTTAGTTCTGTATTCATCTTTGGTTATTTTGATCAAGCACATTTTTTTACTTTTACCAAAGATGATAAATTATTTTTTAAAATTTTCATCCGCATCCTATTAGAATTGTGTTGCATAATCACCCCCTACAGGAACCAAAGTTGAAAATTACACAAATAAACAATACATATGTATTCTACAAATCATACTGAAAATTTTGGTGTGTAGCATGTTGATATTTATAAGAATTTATGATCCCAATGACCTGTGAATTGCGCATTAGTCACCATCTCGTTTCGCCCTTTCCCCAAAAATTTCCAGAAGCCCAAAATAATATGTAGCGAATGAGTTAACAACTTCTAAAATATTGATGAGGTGCTCATCAGGTGAAATTTTCAAAGCTGTTTTCTTCAGATGTCCTTCTGATCTTCATGCCCTTTTAAGTGCTATAATGTCTTACAAAAGGATCTAATTGCACTTAAATTAAGTGTAAAATGCTCAAGGGAGACGAAATTTTTCAAACAAGCAAAATTATCTCTTTAAAAAATTTACTCCTTCTGACAGGTTTCCTCAGAACCCCTCACATTCTGACACTAAATATCTTTTCCCCTCAGTTCTGTAGTCATGTTTTCTGATTCTCTAATCAAGTGGAGCCATTTCTACATCCTGATTGTCCCTTAGTGACTTTCTCTGACTATAGTTTTTGGATGTGAATGTGCAATATCTTGATCATCCTTATTCTTTTTCACAGACCAATCTGCTGACCCAGATGTGAGAGAAAGTCAGAACAGCAGTCGCAACGAAGACGTAAATCTGGTGACCTGCCAGATGTGTCTTGATGCACCCATGCAGGTCTTGCTGCGTCCGTGTAACCATCTGTGCTGCTGTGCTCTGTGTGTCTCCAAACTGGACGGACGATGCCCCATTTGTCGACGTTTGACCACAGACATGGAGAAAGTCTATGTGTCTTGATTCTGATTCAACACCTGTTCTTGGTATAGCTTATGGTATTTGGCAAATTCTCTTATAATTAAACATTATTTTATGCAAGTGTGTTCCATTTTTTATATTTTAAGTTGTTTATCAAGATCATGCTATGGGTTGTTTACAAGTGTCTGTGGTGAAATGGTCAGGTTCTTCTCACTCCACAGCACTCAGAAGGTTTGAGTTTGATTCCCATTTGCCGAAGTTTATTTTAAGGAATATTTCCTTGTTTCTTTTGTGACACTGTATCCCACTCTATGATCTATCCAGGTTCACCTTGGCAGTGAGACCAAAGCAGTGCAACTTCAGAATGAGCCATATTATGTCAAAGAAGATGTAAAACGTTAAAATTTACAATCAATCAGCATGTAGTCTGCATTCTTCTCATTTCGATTAAAGGAAAGTGAATATAGCTTTTGCTAGTGGCTGAGATTGCTCATGATTTAGTCACCCTTGAAGCTAGAGAGAAATAGCTGACTTGGGCATAGTGCTAGATTTTATTATGTTCATCAGTCTCTAGTTTTAAGGTGTTCAGGTTCTTTGAGAAGTTAACATGTATCATATTTGACATCATCATCTGATTACGATGTACAGCAATGTCGATAGTACTGCTATTCACTGTGGGCACATAACTACCAATTGTTCAGTAGTAAGAACTTGCAAAATGCTCAGAACACATGATGAGAATGAATGTCAAGAATTTCAAGAATCATTACTTGTAGTCCTGCTGAAGATGAACTGATATTACGAGTACAAATGTGAGGCATGCTGACAAAATGAGTTACTTTTCGCAATCCAAGAATGGAGATACTGGCCGAAAATGAACATTGAGGTCAGATTTATAGGTATTCTGTTGATGCCATTTTGTTCAAGTCTACTGTGTCTTTTATTATTCCATACTTACAAATTGTACAAACACAACCTATAAAGTCGATGTATCAATTTCCATTCAGCTAAAATCCTAAAGAAGTAACTCATTTGGTCAGCACAACTCACAAATTGTAAGACTGTTGTTGGAGACATCGTCTAGAATGTCCTAACTGGGTTTGTGCTGATATCACACCTGAGTCTAAAACACCGCTCTACTAAGTGTGTTTGTTTGCAAAATTTTCTTGCTTCTGTTCCACATTATTGGCACTTTATAGCTCTTAACAGCCCTGTTAACGTTTTGCCACAATTCTGATCTGTGTGTTGTAACTGTCCTGGAGTGGACTCTGCAATCCTTCATGTTTGTACAGGTTCTGCTAAAGACTTATATGACATAATGTATTTTTTCCCCCAAACGCAGCTATGATATGTCATGTGGGTGAAATTTTCTTAGTATTTTCAAGGCTTCTTTCTGGGAAATATGTCAAATATGGTATGTGTGTGTGTGTTAGACTTACCGATATACTGCTGGAGATTGGACTTCTCTTGATACTGTTATGAGAACTTGTGCACATTTTTAGCAAAATTACAGTTGATGATAGTCCATTCTTTTTTACTTTGAAAAATTAATATTGTATTTACTGCTTCTGTTTTTACCACTGCCATGTTTTACACCCTGTTCTAACTTTTAAAAATGTTTGGTGTGCTTAGGGCTAGAGAGTTTGATGATGTTTACATGTGTTCCAATGTTTAGTTCTTTAGGCTTCTCGGTGGCCTAGTGGTTAGGCTCTCGGACTCGCAACCGTAAGGTCGTGGGTTCGAATCCCGTCTGGGACCCGACGTTGTGTCCTTGGGAAAGGTACTTTACACGAATTTTCCTCACTTCACCCAGGTGGAAATGGGTACCCGGCTATAGACAGTGAAAGATCTTGTCAGTTTGTTAGTGTTTGAGCGCTTAATCAGCTGCTTGCACTGTATGCTTCCAGGGAAGCTGAGAATGTTTCGGAATGTTTTATGGTCTGCTGGGGTAATAATATAGTGTAAAGCGCATAGAGCCTGCTGTTGAGCGGGGATATATGCGCTATACAAATGCTATTTATTATTAAATAAATAAATAAATGCGCTGCCTCATTTTTTTTTTATTGAATAAGTCTACATGACACAAACATCTGTAGAACGTAGTTCTTTGTAAATTTGCAATGAATGACAACATGGATTTACATAAGACTTTCTAAAATATGACAATTGTCATACCATTCTTTGAAATAACTGGGATTCAGTGAATATTCTATAATGCAACAAATTGGTTCTTTTTACATTTTGAAAGTTTTACTTTGGAGAAGTGGATTGTTAGACAATACGGCTAATAGGCTTTACTCCTTTACTGTCTCTTTGTTTTTTTCTGTCTGTCTGCATTACCTTTTCCTTGCACGAAATGTCAATGTGCTTCTCTTAACTCACACTGAACTGAAATTTTCTTAGCATCTCTCGTTGATTTAGATAAAGTCATTATTACCAAAGTATTGAGTCAGAACTGTCCCTTATTGTTGATTTTTTACTTTTTCTATTATACATTAGCTCTTTTAACTCTGAGGTTTACACTATCGACCGATGCGTTTGTTTTAATTAATTTTCCAGAAGTATGAATGAATTGTGAACTTTGCATTTTTCAGTGGTGGTTGGGCATTTTGCTTTTTGTGAGTGAGAATAGAAAATATTATGTGTAATACTTCAGTACTAATTTGTACATTTCCCTGAAATTTCTGTGTTTTTCTCTTTACTTGATAACATGGTTTGGGGTTTTTTTTAATCTAGAAAGGCAAAACTGAGAACATTATTTGTCAATCAAGATTATTATTCTAGCAATAAGAATCTATGCAACCATGTAACTGAACTCTTAATTGAGTTTATGTTTTACCAGCTCTGAAAGGAGCATGCATGTGTGCGTATGGTAAATGCAATTATTATTGCATACATCATCTGATTTATTCAGAACCTAAGTCAATATTTTAAAACGTAATGGTTCATTATTTATAATGCAAATATCCAAATTGCTTTCAGACACCACAAAAATGCCTGCCAGAAAATATGTCGGCAAAGCTAGTATTGTCATTAGATCTGAACTTTTTTTTTCAGGATTTCTTTAGTGGCTAACCTTAACAGAAATTTAATCAATCTTTTAGAAACCAGACTCCTGTATGGAGTGCCAATAGTTATTGTTCAAGAAATTTCTTTGAACAAAAGTCTTGTCAGGACGTTTTCAGTCCATTAAGAACAAAGAAAAGTGAACGTTAGTGTCAGTACCAAAGTCACAGAAGTTATAGAGCAGTCTCGGTCATGTGTATGTGTTGTTTCAGAAACTGTAGGCCTATGTAGAATTTACATTCATTGAAACTATTTTTTTGGACTAGTATTCTAGAGGTTCTTTGGGTTGACATAATCTTATTGAGGTCGTAATTGTGTGTGCGGGAGTCTTTTGTTTGAAGGACTTTTGATTCACCAGCATAATTATCTGTATGTGTGGCATCAATGGTCTAGTGGTTAGGCTCACAGCTGAAAGGTCATGGGTTTGAACCCCATCAGGGGTCCAACTTTTTTTTGTTCGGAAAGGCACTTTACTCTAATTTTCCTCTCTTCACTGAGGTGGGAATGAGTACCGGGCTATAGACAGCAAAAGATCTTGTCATTTTTTTAGTGTTTGAGAGCTTGATTGGGTGTGAGCAATGTAGGCCTAAGCTTTCCAAGAAGTTGAGAATATTTCTAAGTGTTCTGGTCTGCTAGATTGATAATATAGATTGAAAAGTGCATATAGAGCTGTGTACATCTGAGCAGAGATATGTGCTATATAAATGCTATTCATTATTGTTATATCTTTACACTGATATGTTTCTTAAGTCATGTACACATATTTAGTTTTGGATGTTTGTTTTATTTAAATAGTGATTCGTTGTACATGTTGGACTAAATGGATTAGTGGATTTTAAACAATGTTGTTAAAAATTTAATTGTTCAAGAATGTGACTGCCACGCTATGATATTCTAAATGTTTATACTTAATTCCTCTGTCGCTGTAAATGTATTCTTATTTCTGTATTTGTTCTTTGTTTTCCATTTGTCTTTTGAAGTCGAATCTTTAGCTATTTTCGATCTAGCTTTTACATTGCTTATATGATCTTTTTTCCTATACGTTCTGCTACTTTGTTGCGTTTTGCTTTCTTGTCGCAAGTTTTACTTTAGCCAACATCATTAAAATAGTTTGGTATTCGACCCTATTGTGAGTGCATGTGTGTGTGTGTGTGTGTGTGTGTGTGTGTGTGTGTGTGTGTGTGTGTGTGTGTGTGTGTGTGTGTGTGTGTGTGTGTGTGTGTGTGTGTGTGGGGTGTGGAGGGAGGGGGGGTTCGGTTTGTAAAATTCAAAGCAACAGAGATATTTTCTGTTGTATGTAGCATTGTGATTCTGTTCTTTGTTGCTAATACCATGCTCTCTATGATCCTTGTGTTACAAAATGTTGATGCTTTGTTTTCAGTCTCTAAGTACCGGGTTTTTTCTTTCAAAGTCACAGGGCATGGAGTAGATTGCCACAAAATGATATAAATAACAATAACTGTTTATCAATAGTCAACTGCAGATTTTGTTTTGTTATTTTCATACCTAGTAATGTTTCTCTTATATTAATTAGGGAATAAAATTGTCTTGATGGTGATTGGCTGATCACTGGTAGGTCCTATTTACTTTTTTATTTTTCTCTGGGGTTCTTTTCTGTCTGTCAGTCTTAATTTTTCCCAGCACTAAGTGAGCATTATTGTGTCCATGTGTTTTTTTCTACTCAAACCTTGTCTAAAAATGTTTCAAGCTAATGACATTGCTTACTCCCTCTGCTGTTCCTAAGTGGAAGCTAACACTTATTGTGTTGTTCATTTCTTATAGTGCTGTAATGAGTTATATACAATCACTCTTGACTCTCTTTTCCTACAGAAATATGTGTATTTGTGTGTGTTTGTATTGAAATGTATGTGTGTGTGTGTGAGTGAGTAGTGAAGACAAGCAGAAGAAAAAGTCAGAAAGACAGAGCTGAGAAAGTTTAAGAAAGAGAAAGAAGGGAAGAATGTCAGTTAAGATAGAACAAAATAACCAATTTATTCACAAGCACAGAAAACCAAGCTCTCTTAAAAAGAGCCGACAAGTATAATTGATTATGTTATGTAAACCATGCTGAAGTGTTACTTCATCTACAGTATTGTTGTGGAAGATGTGTGCGCTGTGTGTGTGTGTGTGTGTGTGTGTGTGTGTGTGTGTGGTTGTTAGGTGGGTATTTCAAATTTTGGGGAGGTTTTTGTTGGTGTTTATATATATGGGTTTTTGTGTTGGTGAGGCGGGGTGGGGGGGGGGGGTGGTCTCATAGTATGATTCATGATAAAGCTGCTGTTTTGTTGATGTTCTTCAAGCCCATCTCATATGTTATGACAACTTTATCGAAACTTCTCTTATCTTTATGTCTTTCTTTTCATTTTTTATAGAGCTACAGATGCATTGTGATATCATTTAAGTTGTCTTTGGTATTTAACAATAAACTAATGTTCTCTCTCTCTATCTCTCTCTGTCCCTCTCTTTCTCTTTCTCTGTCTGTCTGTCTGTCTGTCTGTCTGTCTGTCTGTCTGTCTGTCTGTCTGTCTGTCTGTCTGTCTGTCTGCCTGTCTCTCTCTCTCTCTCTCTCTCTCTCTCTCTCTCTCTCTCTCTTTCTCTCTCTCTTTCTCTCTCTCTCTCTCTCTCTCACTCACTCTCTCTCTCTCTCTCTCTCTCTCTCTCTCTCTCTCTCTCTCTCTCTCTCTCTCTCTCTCTCTCTCTCTCTCTCTCTCTGTATATTTTCATTGACTTTCTCCACCTGTTGTTGTTGTTGCTATTTTCATACACCAGACGTTTATGTAAATAGATGTACAGTAAATTCATTATTATTATTATGCACATTGTATAGACCATGAAATTGTACATTAATTCCTATTGTAAAATTTAAGCTTGTTTTTTCTATATTTGACTCTCTAGGTTATGAAATTATATTCAACTTTATCATTACCATTCTTTTACTTGCATTTCAGTGGCTGAAAAAATATTCACAAAAACTGTGGTAGTAGCAAGTCTTTGTAGAATTGTTGATTTGGACCCCTTTTTTGTAGGCTTCTCGTACGTAAAGTTTCACAGCACTTTGCCTTGGCTTTAGTAACATGTGAATGGATATTTTTTTCATTTTTAGAGCATATTTTGAGCAGGCACGATAAGCACGAATACTAGAAATTGTTCATCTCAATCAATTGACTTAATCCAGATTAAGAGTCTTGAATGAGAAGATATTAAGAAGAGAAAGGAGTCGTCTTGATTCAGACAACCACCCATAATATAATAATAAGGCCTCTATAGAATGATAGGTTTTTTAAAATTTAATTCTATGGGATTTTGTTTTTGTTAATGATTTTGAGGGTAGGCACTGAATAAAACTTTGGTAGATGGATCTGGGCTAAAACATAACAGTTTTGTTTAGTAAGAGTTGACAGACTTGACATTGAAGTTATGTGGAGTTTTTGAGTTTGAATCGGCGTACATCTCTCTTTCGTTGTGAAATATGACCGTCTGGAAATAAACTTTTTGAAAAATAATTGCCCCAAAAATCTTTCAGGAATATGAAAAAGCAGATCTTATAAATGTACAGATGGCTGGCTGGTTTCAGCCTACTTTTTCTCCCACTGTGGATTACATGTTATTATTATATTCTATTGTTTGATTTTACTTAAGGCACTTGTTATTTTTCTTATGGTCACATATTTCTGGCAATGAATTGTTGATTGAGTGGTCACACTGTGTGAAATGTTGAGGCATGGATTGTAAAAAGTGACAGCCCCGTGATGGGCAGCTGGACATTGTCACACAAACTGACCGTCGCTTGGAGGTCAGATCTGAGGCGGGTCACTCTGTTTACTTGTGCATGAGCGAGGCAGCCAGGTTTTTATGCATATTTTTATTGTTATATTTTACTCTCTGAACAAATTAACTATTTACCTATACTTATGATTGGCGAGCAAAGATTTTGTAAAAGTGAACAGGAGATGTTGAGTAAAATTTTAAGTGTTGTATAATCTCTGAATAAGAAACTGAGGTACACTGATGAGACTTTGTCAGGCTTGTATGATAGTCGTATAGTTGCAGCGTGTTGAATTTTATTTTTCAAGAGTCCAGACAAATTAAGTCATCCTTTAACTGTTTCAATATTAAATATCGGGAAGCATTTAAATTTTCCAATAGAGAGAAAGTGCCAGTCGCATGGTTATGATACCTTTGTACCTCTTTTCCTAAAGGTCAAGGTCTTAAAAGACAATTAATGTAAAACTTACCAAATATCAAACTTGTTTTGTTTCTGTTCTGTTTTTGTTTGTTTGTTTGTTCATTTTTTAAAATTACCTAAAAATTTTATGAACTGCAATTTAGCCTGTCGATGGAGCACATCTTTTTGAGGAAAGTAAAGTGTAGGCCTAGCTGGTAGTATTTTAGAAATAATTTTATCCTACTGAAATTCTAGTGATTGTTTGTTTGCTAAATGATATTCGATTTGTATTCTAATTTGATGGTTGATACTTAAGGTAATTTCTTACTGGTGGATGAAATTGCCTGGCCATAGAAATGTTCTGTTTTTTAGTCTTATGAAGTGAGCAGTGAGGAAACCAAAGGGAGAGAAAAGAAAACTTTAACTTATTTCTAATGGTTATGGTCCCTTATGACAGTGTTGTCCCAGGTGAAAAGTTTTGAAGTGAAGAATGGCTCTATAGCTGTTTTGAAAAGAAGAATGAAGTTTGTTCTCTTAAATTTGTGTAATGTTGAAATCGCAACTCATAGCTACACATTACGCAATAAAATTTGATGTAGAGATTCTGTTAGAGATAACTTTATTTACTTTCTATCTTTTTTTTCTAAGCATACTTCAGTTTCTATTTTAGTTTATTTAAGTGGAAATGATGTCCAAACTCTTGATGTCTTGTGGCTGGAGCTAAGATACTGACAGTGACTCCTGTGGGTACTATGATATAAGTGCCCGCGTTTATTGTGTGACTGTACCGAACAGGCTATTGTTATGTATCATGTCAATAAAGTCTCATATATCATCATGACCTACCTGTTTATGTTTTTTCCTTAAAAGATGTTTATCTACATCTGTAGTGATTTAGACTTTTTGCCTTGTGCACAAAAGAAATTAATTTGATTCTTGAGCTGGGAAAGTGTATTTTTATTGGGTATCTTTTATAATTTGTCTTTGTGCTGGGATTTATAGGCACCTAGGCCTATAATCTGCCTACTAAATGATCACAATAGGGTCACTATTAAGAGGGAAAATTATTTATTATCGAAGATGTTTCGGGGCGCTCGTGGTCTAGAGGTTATGACGTTCACCTCTCATTCAATAGGTCCCGAGTTAGAAAGGTACAGAACATTTTCTTCTCTTGAATTTTCTCCCGTTACCTACTTTTTTGCTCTCTAACCATGTTTTGTCGACTGCTTTTGTCTCCACTTTTTGCCCCTCTGGCCCCTCCTCTGGGCTCCTGACTCTTTCTGCAGCCTTTCTACTGCTACTCCATGGCTCCTCCTTACCACTGCCTTTCAGCCACACCCCTGATCTTATGGTAGGTAAGATCTACACCTAGCCTTCTCGAATAAGGGAGGGGGGGATCTCGGAAATCTCATGTGCAAGTTGCGCATGTTAAAGATCTCTTGGTGGTCCTAAAATCGATAAGAGTAGGCTTGGATTGCCACCTGGGCAAAATTCAAAATTCCTACTACACTGAAAATGTTTATTGTGTCTCGCGCGCTCATATTAGGACCTCTTGTAGTTGCGAGCGCCGTAAAACACTTACCAAAACAAAAAACAAACAAAGCTTTTTTATTTCATTGTGTTGTTAGTACCTGTCTGGGTTAGGGGTGGGGGTGGGGTGGCATAAGTAGAACAGTATATTGTTTCTTTCTTAACATCATGCTTTTTCCTCCACATTAAGTAACTGGTGGGTGCTCTGGTGTGGTTTGCTCTTTCTTTCCTATCAAACATCTGTCGTCCTTATTTCTCCTTCTTATGTGTATTTGTTACTCTCTTGTAACACCTCTAGTCTTCGGCACTTATATGACGTTATAGGGTTGCAAGTGCTGTAAAACTCCTACTAAAACTACAAAAACTTATAAAACAGTTGACCTGTGTCAGTGGTGTAGTAGTCAGTTGCTTCCTGTTTGGGAATAGTTTTTATCGAGTATCTCCGTATTTCTCCAGGTAAATTATATCTCTCGGCCCAGGTTGGCCCTGACAGTCAGGTTTTATGCAGCCTGCTTTTTAGATGATTTGATAGTGTTGATAGTCTTAGGGGTCAAATTTGTACAATTAATTATATTTTTTCATACTAAATAGATGTTATCAGCGGACAGGTAGCTATACACAACAAGCAGGCATACAAAACTGACATAAAGAACAGGAGGACATACGAAACAGACTGGCAGACATACTGAACAGACGGACACAATACAGTCGAACCTGTGTAAGACGGAATCGCAATTAAGGGAGCGGGGAAAAAATTCCGTCTTGGACATTGTCCGTCTTAGACAGCGGAATTTAGGGGGGGGG
>NW_004797368.1:785661-791976 GCF_000002075.1 Aplysia californica
TTTGATCCCATTTGACGCCAGGTTTCCCCTAACATCGATATCTAAACTTCAGCGGTCACAAACTATTGAAAAAGTTTTCAATTATTATAGCTTTACTAACACCTGTCGTGGTACTGTGTGAAGTAAGAGGCGACTAAAGGTACGTAGGTCAGGTAAAATCTTTAATTAAAAGTTACAAAAACACTTATATTGATTTTTCGATCTTGGGAAACAAAGGGCTTCTGTACCAGCTGGGTAGTTGGATGGCACCTATGGTAGGTCCTACTTCTTTTCTATCCCTGTTATTTTCTCTGTCTGTCTGTCCTGCTTTTTCCCAGCACTAAATGGCCACTATTGTGTCCCTGTGCGTGTCTTTACTCCAACTCAAACGCATCAGAAGGACTAATTAAGGACAGTGGCCAAAGCCAAAAGGCCTTTCCCGACCCGAAACCTTCTATGTCGATCAAGGGTAACGCCCCTTGGAAGCTGGAAAAAAGGAACAGAGAATGATGTACAGAAATGTAGGAATTAAAGACTTTAATTAATAATATCAAGAGGCAAACCCAGGGTAGGGAAGGTTGAAAAGTGTTTGTGGCCTCTACCCTGGTGCAAGATGAGAAAGGCAGTGATGGTGATGATGATGATGATGATGGTGGTGGTAATGATGACATTTATACTCAATTTACGTTTGGTGCCTCAACCAAATTTATATATTAACAGGGGAAAAATATGAAATTGTAAAAATCGCCAGTCCCGCGTAACATCAAAAGTAGGCCTAATAAGTACATAAACATGTGTTCAATATCACCTGCATTGTCGTTTCACACTGCTTCTAGCACGTAGATATACACGCTTCTCCTTCTTCTTTAGGTGTCAGGTCTAGATCAAACATTGATGATCATAATAGGCATACCCAACTCTTCCCTGTTGTCTGTTTTCCTGATCAGCTCTGTTTTCTCATCGTGTTATTTGCTGAGTGAGGCGCAGATGCGCTTCAGAAAAGAGAGAGGGTGCACAGGTGCTATCTTCGCTCTTAGACAACTGAATGAAAAGACAATTGCATTCAACAAAGAACTGAATCTTGTGTTTGTAGACCAGGAAAAAGCGAATAGATAGAAACAAACTGTGGCAAATACTTGAAGAGTACAGCATTAGGGGACAATTGTTGGACAACGTCAGAGCCATCTATACCAACAGTATGAGCACAGTCCGCACCCAACAAGGACTCACTGACTGGTTCGACGTGTCATCTGGAGTGAGACAAGGGTGTATGTCATCACCGCTACTTTTCATAATATACATGGGACAAAATTACAAAAGAATGCTGTTTGCGGACGATCAAAGCCTGTCCTCCACTACATTCGAAGGAAAACAATCAGGTGGTTAGGGCATCTCACACGTATGACACCTCACCAGCTTGCCAGTAAAGCCTACTACAGAAAATTATCAGGGTACAATGAAAGAGGAAGACCAAAAAAGACCTGGATCCAGGGTGTGAAGGATACCCAGAGAACATACAATATCCCACTCAGCCAAGCCATCAAACTTGCTAGGGACAGTGAGCTCTTTCTCTCCTCGACGCCCCAAAGGTACAAGAGGACGGAAAAAGTAAAGTAAGTAAAAGTTATTTGTTGCAAAGTCACTAAAGATGTGCAGGTTGTGCACACACATACATACAGAAAGAAAACCCCCAAACAGAATCTATAGGAGAAGTGCGATCTGGTGCGGCATTTGCAAAAGGAAACCGAAGCCAGGAGGATCATACGAGACATTTGTACCAAAAAAGTACACGTCTTTGGACTGGACCCCCAGTCTGCTTTGTTGTCTGCTCAGGTGTTTTGAGGGTGTTAACGAAGTCAAGACTGGGAACCTGATTTTTACAGCGGTTTATTTTTATGTCCAAACTTTACTCATATGCCCCATTACAAGTCAGAGGAAACTCTGAGCATGGTAAATATAGCATTTATATCATTATGTTGGTGGCCATCTCACTTTTGATGATTCTGGGCGCTTGCCAGCGGGCTGAGGCAAATGCTACTGGTAGGTTCTTGCTGCTTAGATGTAGATGTAAAGACTGATCTGCCAAGGTCTGTAATCTGTATAAAAGATGTTTCCAAACATCTAGAGACGCATTTCTCTAAAACAATAACTTGCTGTAAAGTGTTTGAGAACAATTAATCCAATAAGGATATTATAGATGGTGCACATGATCTGAATGTCCTTGGTAACTGCAAATTTAGATAATTTTTTTGGTGGCATTGATCAAAGTTTTTCAGTATAATCCACATGGAAATGTTTATTTTTAATTGTCATAAAAGATGTTGAGCCAGAACAAAAAGTAAATGCCCAACGGCCAGAAAAATACTGGTGTCTTTCATTTCATAATTTTAACGAGCGCCTGATTTCACTACTGATAAAGGTATGCCATCCTCAAGTATGAGGGTTAACTCAGGTGGTGTAGTATACTACATGTACATCTAAACAGAAAGACGGAGATGCTCGAAAAGATGTTCCATTTGCAGGAATGGAGATCCCCTCTTTAATAAACAGATAAGTTTTATCATTACCTGACAGATGCAGAGAGAGGGGGGAGGGACAGAGAGAGAGAGAGAGAGAGAGAGAGAGAGAGAGAGAGACCGAGAGAGAGACAGAGAGAGACAGGCAGACAGATAAAGAGAGACAGACAGAGAGACAGAGAGAGAGATAGAGAGAGAGGCAGAGAGAGAGAGAAAGAGGGAGAGAGAGAAAGAGAGATAGAGAGAAAGACAGAGAGAGAGACAGAGATAGAGAGAGAGAGAGGGGAGGGAGAGATAGAGAAGGTTATGAACCACCATTAAGTTTACTGTCATTTCTAAGCATTTAACTTGCAGGCCTGTTTGATACGTAACACTCATCATTATTAAAACCGCGGTAACTACAAAAGCTCCAGCTAATTATTTTTAAAAGTCATGATCGACACATCGTTATGGTCTACGTCTAGCAAAGATGTTTTTATGCGTTATATTACACCTTTAGAAAAAGTAGCTGCTCCACCTGCTGATGAGCAGTAACACTATTCCATAAAACCCCTATAAGGGAAGAAAAGTCCTTAAAAATAGTTTTTGAACAATTGAATAAAACAACAAACATAAAAACCACAACCGTTACGCCCACGTTTCTCCACAAAGAGAGAGGTGGGGGGGTATATCCAATTTTAGGAAGAGCTTGGGGACACTTGCAACACAATACTTACGTCATTTAAGTGCCGAAGACTAGAAATGTTACAAGAGAGTAACAAACACAAAAAAGAAGGAGAGATCAGGACGACAAGTTTGATAGGAACGAAGCACCAGAGCACCCACCAACCATCCGCGAAGGGGCATGTTAAGTTTCTGTCTTCTTCACATAGAGAATTAAAAAAGAGGAGAGATAAGCAAATGCTGTTCTGTTTATCTTGATTGCTGGGCTCTTCACCCTTGCACGCAAAAGATGTGAGTTCGATTCTCACAGGAGGAAAGCTATTGTGCTTTATGCTGTATTCAGCTCAGCCTGGACTGGCCCTAACAACTGGAAGCTGCCCACCTCCTTAGAAACGACCTAAAGATTGTCGATTGGGCTGTATGTAATACAATTACACAAACATACACACACACACAAACACACACACACACACACACACACACACACACACACACACACACTCACACACACCAAACAGTGTCACATCAACCGGATATTGATTGTACGTCCACCTGAGTGTCTGTATAGTGAGGCATCGTGGAGAAATCAGGCACTCGTCAAAATAATGAAACCAAAGAAAACGGCATTTTTATGGCCGCGGATCATTTATTCCTAATTTTTTCTCTCAACACCTTTTATGTTCACTTGTAGACATTTTTCTATATATGGATTTTACTGAAAACCTTGACGAAATTAATGTACAAAAATGTAAACTTGCATTCTTTAAGGACTCTGAAGTCACCAAGCTTTGGCTGCAATTTCTTGCTAATTTTACACTTCTGATACCCAGGCAGGCAATCCCCATCTCCCAAAATTGCAAATATCTCGACTTCTATTCATGATAGATGGGTTGTTTTGTTGTTGTTCTTGTTGTGTGTGTGTGTGTGTGTGTGTGTGTGTGTGTGTGTGTGTGTGTGTGTGTGATTTATATGCAGGGAAAGGGAGACGGTCTAGTGCACAATTTTGTTTTCATAAGAATTAACACCCAACTAGATAGTTAATATGTCTGTACAAAGGCTGAGTAAAGAAAAAGGAAGACGGAAAGAAAGAAGGCTGAGTCTACTCCAGAATTGCAGGAGACACTCGTAAAAGTAAATGAGTGGAAACATAGACTTTGCAGGCTGTACTGAGACAACTGTGCGAGTGGTTATTATGGATTTTCTTCTTTTTTTTCCATTTACTTTTGTCTGTCTATAATATTGCTTTTTCTCCACATTAAATGACCGTGATCATATGGATTATTTTAAATACCAAAGTCTAACCTGATGAGGGATTCTGCCTAGAGTAGAGATAATAGACGTGACACTATGGTATCAAAGTCCATCTCCTAAAAGAAAGGAATGGAACCGGAGTGGCGAGGGTAGTGAAAAAGATCACAAAGTTCCTCCTGGCCTCGGAGCTCAAAGTGGTCAGAGGCATTGTGGAGAATATATATCAGTTATCGAACTGGTAGCATGCCCGAAATCTAAAAGAGAATGTGATATCTGGATACCTGGAGGTGTCTTCTCTGACTCAAAGGCTGATGTGTAATGACCGTTGCGATGGGCCGTTGCACATTCTGCCATATCCAGGCCAGTGCATGTATTTATGTTGTCCATCCAAGTTACTCTTTGTCTTCGTCTCCCCCCTGGGTCTTCTGCCCCACATCATTTCTTCAAGCACATCATTTACAATGGTCTCGCGTCGCGGCCATAGTATTGTTCCATCAGTTTTGGCCATTTTACGACAGCACTCCATTTCAAACGCAGCTATTTTGAGATAATGTGTGTATATATGTCACATTGACAGGTCCCATTAATTGGTACCAAAAGCACCAGAACTGTGGCGGGAAAATGCAGTCCCCGATCGACATCAGCACGAAGAATGTGGTGCATGACCCCTTCCTTGAACTTTTTAACCTTACCGAGTACGAGAAGACTTCCGGTGTCATCATGCACCTGGCCAACGTTGGGGGCCACACAGGTAACTCTGGGAAAACTTGAAGTTTGCACTTCCTTCCCGATCTCAATAGATAAAACACAACCCTAAATAATCTAAACATACGTACAACAAGGTGTTTCGAAGACAGCGCTATGGGAGGCAAATCTTGAAGCGTAAATATTCCACTACGGTACCAATATTTGAGAACCCTAGACGTCCACGGGATGATCTCAGAAGTGCGACATGACAGTGATTGTCCGTCTGGAGACAGTACATACAATTGAAATGTGGTTGTTCGTAAATTTCTTTTCCTTTTGTAGAAGTATTTATCTGTAAATTTGTCGTTTGAGAAATAATCAACCTGGAGGGGGCGTAGAAAATCATTCCTCATAGGACAAGAAATGTTCTACTCCCAGTTTGATTCGAACCTCGAACCTTCACGAGGTAGCCAAGTTTCTTTCAGCGACTGCAGCGCTACGACTGGTAAGATGAAAGTCAACTAAAATATTATGAACAAATGGATTTAATTGTTGTCATTCCCTGATGACAACTTACGCGTTGAAAATGCTATAGACCTACCTTTATTCATAGGAAGAGATCTTTCCTATCCGTGTGAGGGTTCAGTGGGTGCAAAAACTGCATAATAGAAATATACAAAAGGAACTTTCAATTTCGATATTTAAAGACATCACATCTGTCTGGAGATGTTACGAAATTATTATAATAGCTCGCACAAAGTAAGTTGGAATTGAAAATGAATAAAACCTTTTATTTATTGTTTTAGTTTTCTTTTTGTAGCAACGTGGATGAAAATTTGAACAGCATAACGTAAACTTTTGACACGCCTATTTGTGTATCTCTTGGTCACATTTCGCTTTTCCTGTTTTATGTGTTTGTCCCAAAGAGAAGACTGTATCACAAATTTTAACAATAATAATATATTATAAACAATTCCAAATTATACTCCCCCCCCCTGTCCCTGCTCCATTCCTCCTTCCCCTCCCCCATTCTCGCAGCCCGCGTTCTGTATTCCGGCACTGCCGTGTACATCCGAGGCGGTAGTCTCCCAGACAAGTACCAGCTGGACCAGTTCCACTTCCATTGGGCGAAGGAAGACCTGACGGGGTCTGAGCACTCTGTGGATTGGAAGCATTACCCTCTGGAGGTGAGAGAGAGAGGGGGGGAGGAGAGTGGAGA
>NW_004797368.1:792239-793332 GCF_000002075.1 Aplysia californica
CGACAGCAGGCTCTATGCGCTTTACACTATATTATTACCCCAGCAGACCATAGAACACACCGAAACGTTCTCAGCTTCCCGTGAAGCATACAGATGAGAGATACAGATAGACAAAGGTGGATACTATAGCCCAAGAAGAAGACCCGGGGAGCTTTTGTTGGTTGCTTATACTTTGGCATTGGGTGAGAAAGGGTGATAATGAAAATGAGTTCGCATTGTCCATTTCAAACAATTGATACATTTGAGGGCAAACATTTGGTCTTCCATGGAGGGGCAAAATCTCATATACTCCCGGGTCAAATATGATTGTGCAAAATAATGGCAAATTAATCCCCCCCCCTACCCCCGCCAAGTGCAGATGGACATCCAACTGAACTGCGTGAGCTTGGGCTGTTAAACAGCGCTTACATCTTTCTCCCTGGCTGATCTTATCGGAGACGCTTAATTAGTAGAGGTCCCCCATCTTCAGTAACCTTGGGGTGTTCAATGTTGCCATAAACTCATACCACTGTATCAATGCTTGTGTCATCTTCACTTCAGTTCACAGTCCTGTCGAAGAATTCGAAAGGTCTGTCTCTTATGTAACTTTATAGTGTTGCGAGAGGCTTAAACTTTTAACTTCTTCGCACGGTTTTCAGCAACAAAACACCACTCCCATAAACAACTCCAAAAGCAATAACAATAACAATAACAACAACAACAAAAACAAAAACAAACAACAACAACAATAACAACACCACCCCGCCATGACTACCACCACGACAAAAACATTAAAACAGCAATAGCATCACCCCCATCATTACAACAGCAATAACAACAACAACAACAACAACAACAACAGCGAACGCAACAACAACAACAACAGCAACAACGACAACAACTTCTCCATCTCCGATCCCCAGATGCACATCGTCCACCACCAAGCAGGCATGGGAACCCTCCAGTCAGCAGCAGCTCGACCTCACGGCCTCGCCGTCATTGCTTTCTTTTTCAAGGTATGTCGTCGCTACAGTCTGTCGACATGAGCAATTATTATTATCAAACCCAGTTCACACACACACACACACACACACACACACACACATGTTCACAT
>NW_004797368.1:796526-798910 GCF_000002075.1 Aplysia californica
GGGGGGGGGGCTACTAATTAGACACACTTTGCACTAGCAGGAGGTACAGCTCCTCTTAGGTAGAATAAATAACAGATGAACATGTATGCTCTAAAAATACACTTATTTTATGACCTACATGTAGGCCCTATGCTATATCTACATCTCTGCCTTCTTTCCTTTTTTACTCCTCCTTTTTTACTCTTTGAACCGAAGTGTCCATCCTTTGAAATATTGTAACCTGTGTGTGTCAATAGTAGGGTGTTATACTGATGTGGGGGGTTTTTGTTGTTGTTTTTCCGATCCAGTGGCCCTTCGGCCTGAACGCGTTATACTGATAACAAGAAAGAAAAAAAAGAAAGTTATCACTCTTTAAGGATGGAAGAAACATACAGCTTAATGCTCAGGACTGGGGAGTCATTTCAGGACAACTGGGACACTGTGATAGATTGATTTGAGGGTGTTGTTACGTTATTCATGGATGCTGTCTCTTTGTGACTTTTATTCAAATCAGCAAAAGCAGAAACTTACTCAATATTTTACCTGACGATCTTGTCATATTCCATCCCAATACTTATGAAAACTCAATTTGTTGATGGTCGGAACACATAGTGTGTGAGATAAAAAAAAAAAAAAACAACAACAAGGGTAAACAAGAGGTAATTTATTCATAAAAACTAAAATAAGTGCAAAATTGTACGCGGTGGACATTAAAGCTATATGTCGTGACGAACTGTAAAGTTATGGCCAGATAAAGACACTCGTGTTCCAAATACATGAAGGATGTAATCAAAATGAACGACTCCAGCTGGGTAATAATACAACAGCAAACTACTCATAATTCTGTACATTGAGAACTAGGCACAGAAATGATCAAATAGGTCTTGGCGTTAATGAAATAATAAATGAAAGCATGAAGTGGGAAGACATGATGGGAAAGATAACTACAAATGGAACCCAAAAAAATATAACTAATATGATATTGGTAAATACACAAACATAGAAGGGAAAAGTGATGCAGAAATGAATACACTGACAAATTTTAAAAAGCATTTAACTAAAATACAAATTGATTTATCTAAAAAAAAAACACCTACAGCTAAATACCTGAATAATAGCTTATTAATCATTATGGCAGATAACGATAGTAGGAAAACATCATTATTACCACAACAAATTCCGAGTCATTTCTTGCATAACGCAGAAGAAATCATTTCAAGGGCAGTCTCTTTCTCTCCAAACCATCACTTTGACAGAGAGGATGAGAGAACACTTCAGATTTGAACCATGAACTTTCCTGTGTTGGACAAGTTTGAACCCCTCTTTAATTTTCTCTAACAAATGGCAAAGAGAGGATTTCAGAAGATTTGACAAGGAAAAAATCCCACATCTAACGGTCTTCAATGACAATACAAATAACAAGTCTACAGTGGATTCTCCTCAGTTAAGTTATTGTCCAGAACTCACAGACAGACAATAATTTATCCATTTAAGTCATCACACCAATTTTACAATTTTCTATCTCAGGAAAATGACTTTTCTCAGAACTCATTCTTACAAAGAATCTTAGCTGAGTCAACCATAGCCTGTTAACTACAATAACACAACAAAACAAAACGAAAACAACAAATCTTACCACATAAATACAAACATTCCTCTTACAACAGACAAAATGAGACAGATTTTATCTGGGTGCCAACGGTGCAATTTCATCAAACATTTACACGGCTGCCACATACAAACTTCTGTTAGCTTCCTTCTTCACTTTAGTTGAAGAAATTCGGTCTTATTTTAGACCACTTTTGTCACAAAGGAAGTGTGAAAAGCTTTTTCAGATTTGAAATAAACTATGTCAATAGTTTTACGCTTCTTTCAAACAAAATTGGAGAACCTACAATCGTAAAGTCAACGTACGACAGGATGAAGTCATTTTCACAGATACTGGAAAACTTTCTTATAAATTCAAATAGAATTCTTCATATAATCCTAGCATGGACCTGGAGACAATGAGAAAAGTGTCTTAAACACTATGCCACTCAGATCCCTTTGAAAAATGCTCTAATAAAAAGTAAACAATGATATTATTGGTTTCCAAATGAGTTCACGGTGGTGAATATGGTAGAATATTGTAGAACCTCGTCCAAGTGAACGGGAATGCTCCATCCCCAAGTCTTTTCCTCTCCTTTTCATTTGCCTCCCAGTAAAAGTAGAAAACCTCATCTGCTCCACTCCTTTTCCTTTGAAAGCACAACAAATAGCATGTGCAAACACTTATATTTTTACAATTACAAACAAACACACAAACAGAAACACACGCACATCTTTGATATATACACACAAATACACACACACAAACACACACACACACACACACACACACACACACACACACACACACACACACA
>NW_004797368.1:799307-800604 GCF_000002075.1 Aplysia californica
AAACTCAAACGCCGACACACAAACACAAACAAACATTTGAACACAAAAGAACACAGGCCTGCCATTTTGTCCAGAGTAAACAGACTAAAGCACTGCTAAATTAAAAAAATAGCTCCACACAGCTACAATTCAAAACAAACACTACAACAACACAGACTCAGTAAAGCTGTCACCGTGGTTTTATGCACCCCGCATAATTTATCTAAATTTGTTAATTTTTGTGCAGAATTTCTGATTATTTTCTTTTATCATTCTTTGTTAAAATTAACAGAATCGCATAATTTCACATTTTTTAGGGTCAGTTTGCATTATTTCAGAATGTTTCTTGCATAAAGGGGACAGGCAAAGTACTCCACCTCAGCAACATTCAAACTCAAGATTACAGCTGATACATACTTCGTAAAGTACTCCACATGAACAAACTCAAGATTGCAGTTAATTGGTACAGACTCTGGAAAATTCTCCACCTAAACAGCATTCAACCTCAAGATTTGCAGCTGGTACAGACTCTGTAAAGTAGGCCTACTCCACCTCAACAACAGTCAAAACTCAGGATTATAGTTATAGTTATAGTTGGTACGGACACTGGAAAAGTCCTCCACCTCAACAACATTCAAACTTAATTAAACTTTAAGTTTATAGCCGGACCAGCCAGGTGAGTAGAGAGGCCGAGATGAGGAGAAGACTGGAGACGACCAGTCCGCTGGCACCATCCCCCATCTTTTTGGTGGTGGTGACCACCCGGTAGTTGAGCTCCTGTGTCGGCCGGAAGTCATCGACCAAGTGATGGCGCTCCTCGTCGTACAGCCCGCGGAAGATGTTCAGCTGGGGAAATGGGGGAGGAGAGAGGTAGAATGAATACATAGGGCGTGCAGGGGGAGGAGAGAGGAAGAGTGAAGACATAGGGCGTGAAGGGGGGAGGAGAGAGGGAGAGTGAAGACATAGGGCGTGGAGGGGAGAGGAGAGAGGGAGGGAGAATGAAGGCATAGGGCGTGGAGGGGAGGTGAAGACAGAGAGAGAGGGTGAAGGCGGGAGGAAGTGGGGTGGAGTCAGACTTTAGTGACACACATATTAAGTAAACATAATGTATACTGATACAGTCCCAACACGTTTATGTGTATTCAGATCCCCCCATCCTAAAAAGGTACCCTTAACTACGAGTAATATAATACATACTGGCAGGCTCATCGCATATATGTGTTAGACTTTTAGACTTTGCAGACACGAGGCAATTACTACATAATGTTTAATATGTTGATGCGGTCCTTACACGTTTATGTGTTTTCAGAACGCCCCA
>NW_004797368.1:800868-802349 GCF_000002075.1 Aplysia californica
CACACACACACACACATACACACACATTTACACTCCCCCCCTCTCTCCTCACACACACAGTCCATTTACCTGATCCTCAGAGATGATGATGGGCTCCGTAGCCACAGACCAGATCACGGTCTCATAGCAGGGCGGGGTAGTCAGACTGCCGTAGTAGCGGTAGTAGTCGGTTCGCTCCCCTGAGGGCAGCAGATCCATCAGAGGGAAGGTTGGGATCACCATGTGCTGGTCTGGGGGGACGATAGGACGAGGCGAGAGTGAGTGAAGGTATTCCCGAGATCAAGGAAGAGGAAGAAGAGAAGGAGAGAAGATAGAAGTAGGTTGGACCCTGACAATATAATATTAGGCTGACCAGTTTGACCAACTTGCAGAGGTTTGGGGTTTGAATCCAAAGACGAAGGGGTGATAGGATCCAATTTTCCTTCTCTAATGAAATATAATATTGCCCTCTGTAACAGGGTACAAAATGATCCGCTTTAATGAAAAAGTCGAAATATAGAGCTATTATGTTTGAAAGGGTGCGTTATAATAATCAGGGTTGCCAGCTGGCTCTGACAAAAAAGCTTGAAAATGTTATTATATTATCATAATATAAATCGTTAAAGAAGATATATGACCACCACCAACCCTCTCTCCAATCCCTTGTTCTCAAGCAGCACGTTGATGGGACTGCCTGAGGAGGGGGTGCTTGGGTGAAAATGAAATTCAGTAGAGTATTGAGGTAACAAAAGAAATAGTTATTGGGATACTATACCATGGAGACAAACTAGTAAGGAGATATGGCGGGGTAAATATGAGTGCAACGGGTTTTTCCAGCGCCCTGACTGAATGATAATATGACGGAACTCTGTACCGCAATCGATTGGTCGCTTTTAAGGACAAGTGGGCTTACCCAGATTTCGGGGGTTTCCAGAAATCTTGACCTACACCAAAAGTGGTCATTGCCCTACCTATAGGAGAAGTTTGGTTTCATTGGTGAGTGTATTTGTTTGGTTATAGCTTGTTTTTTAATGAAACTGAACAAGGGGCAAACACTTTACCTTCGATTTTCTCAAAACCGCATTTTTCGGGATAGCCCCCTTGTGCTTAAAATCGACCTATTTAGTTTTTAGTTTTAGTAAGAGTTACGGCACTTGCAACAAAATAATGTCAAATAGGTGCCGCAGATTAGAGGTGTTACAAAAGAGTAACAAACACAAAAAGAATAAGGGGAGATAAGGATGATAGACATTTGATAGGAAAGAAGAAGCAAACCACACCGGAGCACCCGCCAACCAACCACACAATTAAATTAAATGTAAATACAGAGTTAGCAGCCCTGTAGGCCATTGCTGCACGAAATGCAAAGAGTTAAGGGCAGGAAGATGAAAGTAACATGTGCATGTGAGCAGGTATGTGTACGTGTATGTGTGTGTGTATGAATGTGAGTATGTATGTGTACGTGTACCTGTGAGTATGCATGTGAGCATGTATGTGTATGT
>NW_004797368.1:802639-803757 GCF_000002075.1 Aplysia californica
GTGTGTGTGTGTGTGTGTGTGTGTGTGTGTGTGTGTGTGTGTGTGAAATATTATTTGAAGAGCACTTTATACAAAAAGAAACAAAAGGCTATTCGATTGAATATCCAAACGGAAATGGGAAGTAAAAGAAGCGTAAGGTAAAAATCAGAGTTAAGAAATTGCATTTTGTAAGACAACGAAAGGGGAAGGAAAGAAATAAGAGGAAGGAAATGACATTCAAGTAAAAGTAGTTTTAAAATTAAAATTGAAAAAGAATCATATGAAAAGTAGAAAAAGCAGAGAAGAGGGAAAGTGGGGTGAAAAGCTAGATAATAATCTGGAAAAAATATGAAAAAAATTACACATTTTGGCATTCAAAAAGATGATACTGGGCTGTGACATAAATTGATATTGATACCTATCAAAATAAACCGAGAAAGCAGTAAAGCTTAAAGGGTGCGTGACTGATTACACTTGAACAAAAAGGTGCAAAACAGACCCCTTCCAAAAAGAACCAAATCACCCAAGCAAAACGAACAAACAATAACCGCAAACATTTTTTTATCAAACAAACCGCAAATAAAATGAATCAAACAATAAAAACGAACAAACAAGAACAAAAGCAATATAATATTCTCTCAAACAAACAGAAATAAACGAAAGCAATCAGCAAACAACAGCCAATTACAAAAGAGCATAACATTTTTTTTAAATATCCGGAACAATTTTATTTTAAACCATCACCAGATTGACGCCCGCACTACAAAATCAACCTTTTTTTTTGGGGGGGGGGGTCACGTTTATTTATTTTTTCAACCACACCATGCCGTTTAAGCAGGATATATCAGTGCACTGTCGATCTAAACGTAAAGTGGGAATATATCGTGGTCTATTGATGTACTGTCCCTCTGCAGTTAGAAAGCAGATTACAAGGTAATACTGGTTCTTTTGATGAAAAAGTGTTTTAAATCAAGCATTCTTGGAATACATAGAGGTGTCCTCTCTGGATCAGACGTGTGCGAGGAATGACCTGCCCTGTGTATATGTGTATGCCTGAATATGAACGACTGACAGACAGACAAGCACAAACACACACACACACACACACACACACACACACACACACACACACACACACA
>NW_004797368.1:804557-806938 GCF_000002075.1 Aplysia californica
TATTATTAAAATAGTTCGTCCGTCAGTGTCTGGAGATGACCAATACATCCAGAGAAGATGTAAAGGAACAAAATTATAGTAGTAAGTAAGTTTGAAGCCCTAATCTCCCTAAATCCCCATATAAACTCTAAATGAACAGTGCAGGGGTGCAGAAGAAAGAATGCATCGATATAATTTTAAAAATCAGTTTAAACACTGACATCATCATAAAAAACCCAAAGCATTTGGTCTGGATCTAGCATGATCATACAAGCAATCTAGACCCATCACCGAAACGTCTGGTTTTGAACTTACCCTCAGAGTCTAGGAAGAGAGCACAAGACATGATATATATAATAATAATATTATTAATAAACTGTGCCAGTGAGACAGGTGAAAACGGAAATCAAAACGTGCAAGACAAGTTGTGAAACTGATATTGTGTAGGGGGTGGGTGTTAATTTTTAAGGACATGACAAAATGGAGGCCTGTGAGACAGCCGTGTAAGAATTATAAGGAAATATACAGAGTGATCACACAAAAAACTGTACAACTTTCTAAAAAATATTACCCTCAACACTGAACTAGCGCATAAAGTACAACCCATTTTCAGCTATGTCCCCATTTTGAAGCATGGTGCTTTAGTTCACATTAGGCATACTACTTACAATCCCAACGATTTAGCCATATTGCATACTACAGTAGTCTAACAGACCAGCCGAAGTTTGCAGATAGTTTTTCTCAAGTTTTATTTGCCTACTTTGATCATGGTTAAGATTAGTAAAGAGCAGAGAACTTTTTGTATTGAACATTTCCTCACCACCAACTCATTTCGTGAGTTTCGCACAAGGTACAAAAATAATGTTAATGTGCCCCTACGGCCTTCTTCGATGTCAAGGGCGGAAATGGTTCCTCAGTTAGTACCTATAAAAAAATCAGAACTAAAAATTCCCAGACAAAACAACCATTTCAGGCCAAACACACACCGTTCGCACCCCATTAAACGTCACCAGGGTACAGAATTCAGTAGATGAGCCCCATGAGACACCTTTCCTTATAAACAATGCAGCAATGACTTTTCAACATCTCAACTGTCCGCATTCTCAGGGCAGATCTTCATCTACGACTGTACCATTTTCCCGTTCGCGAAAGTATCAGAGCATAACAAAGCGTTCATGATTCCTCGATCGTCTCGAAAAGCGTGGGCATTTCCTCTATGACATTTTGGTTCCTTGGCAAAGCCCACATTCATCTTTCAGGTTATATCAACTCAACAAATGCTGTCTATTTCGGCAACCTCAGCCCTCCCCCTATTGTCTCTAGAAACAGCTCCATGCTGTAAGGTGTACATGGTATGTGGCTTTGGGTACTCATGGTTGAGTGGACCCTTGTGTTTGGCCACTTTGAACATAACGAACGACGCGTCAAAATGTGTCGAGTCCTAAGGAGGACATAGAGACCATTGTTTCTCGGAATTCCAGAACTTTAAAAAATATTTTTAAACTCTGTAGGAGAAAAGAAATATTGTTTACACGTTACAGGGATGGAAAATTTAAATTTTTGAAATAAAAGGAAAGAAAAAAAATCAAATCAATCATTTCATGACTTTTCTAACACGATCTTTTAAATTGGTATATTTTGCATTTTTAGGTGTTTTTAATAAAATCCATTTCCGTTTTCAAAAATAAGCTTCTTCTTTGTGAATTTGATGCCAAACAAATTCCTTTCGAATGAATTATATTTATTCCTAATTACAACATTCTAGTACAAATTTTGTGCGAGATATTTAGAGAAAAAATTGTACAGTTGTTGTTGTTTTTTGGATCACCCAGTATAATTATAGAAATGGTTAAGTTAGAAGTTAGTTTGTTAAGTCGTCAAGATCACCGTTGATGTTAGATTAAAAAGAAAAAAAAGTGTAAGTATGGTGGGGAGGGGGGTGAGTGTTGGTGAGAGTGGATGGATGGGTAAATATAATTATGAATGGATGGATAGATAGATACTGTATTATCAATATAGAATATATAGTATTAATTAAACGTATAATAAACGTATAAACATATTAATACTTCTGAGAAAAAAGGTGACAACTGGACAAAAATAAAGTTTCTCGAGATCTATCGATCAGTTATCATCGAGACATCTGAGACCACAGCCAGAAACAGATTCAAACAAATTCACTTCTGGGACTTCAGGTGAGATAAAAACAGAATGCATATTTTGTGTACCGCTTATTAATTTTATAATCTCTGCTCGAAGGTAAATTATAATTTTTTATGCTTTTTTACAAGTGATCATTTCTGTGGCTGATTGTAGCATAACGGAAGATTCTCAGCTTCGGGTTCGAGAAAAGATGTCATGTTACAGCTCTCAAACACAGACAAGATCTCTCTCTCTCTCTC
>NW_004797368.1:808143-809281 GCF_000002075.1 Aplysia californica
TGATGATGATGATGATGATGATGATGATGATGATGATGATGATGATGATGATGTAACTTCTTTTGCATATTGTTACTATAGCTACTGATGCTGGCCAATAACGGATATGCTTACCTTGAACAAGTAGCCGAGGACGGCCAGACCGTATGGGTGTGACGCGGCAGAGCTGCTGTTGTCCAGATTGTCCTGGTGGTGGACGATATGCATCTGGGGACCCAGAGAGGAGGGTTGAGGTAATGCGGGATGGAGAGGGGAGGAAGGCGGGAGATTATAGGGGGAGTGGGCGGGGATGAGGAAACAAAGGTAAAGAAAAAATATTACTACTTTTTGGAAATAAAGAACTTTGAGAGTCCAAATATTTTGAGGCAATTAGCATATCATCATCAATCGGAGCATTGTCGACTGGCGTGGGCGATCATGGATCATATAAGCAGTTAGCTTACACCTTTCAAAAAATTACTAGAAGGTAAACTAGAAGAAACAAAGGCAGTAGGAAGGCAGAGACTACTATGTACAGACAATGTAAAGTTTTGAATAGCTCAGTCGTTGGAACAGTACATAAGAGCAGATGACAAATGAAGGGAATGGCAGGTCGTTGCACGTCAACCTCAGAAGCTCACAAGGCAGAGAGGACACTTCTAGCAACCAGCAATTGGTTTTAAAAATTACACAGATTTAATGCCCCTGTCAACACTTTTATTTAAGAACTGGGGCCTCCAAGTTTAACGTCTATCTCCGACAGGACTGGGCCAGGTGGGAAATTCGAGTAAAGTGCCTTTCCCCAGGATACAACGTCGGACCGAGATGAGGCTTGAACCCCCTAACCCACAATCTCACGATTACGGGTACGGTAGCCTAACCACTCGGTTTCCTACGCCAGTGGCAATTTGTTAGAGTCACTTTTTGCAGTGTCTGTAGTTTGATGCCTTGCACAAGGGTGCTTTCAGAAAGTTTGTTGTTGCCAGGTCTTACAAAGGGAGTTTGTTTGTTTCGTTTTTGTAAAGTGTTTTACGGCGCTCGCAACTGCATAAGGTCATATGAGCGCGCGGGACACATCTAATATTTCCAGTTGGTAGGAAATTTTGAATTTTGCCCGGGTGGCGGCCGAAGCCTACTCTTATCGATTTTAGACCACCAA
>NW_004797368.1:810300-813888 GCF_000002075.1 Aplysia californica
TAAGATAAGCGGATATTTTTTTTCATCCAAATAAAGACAAGTGAACAAGCTTTAAGATGATACCAGTAACTCTATCTGCCTAAAAATTGACGAGAGCCTGATTCCACCACGCTGCCTCACAATTGTACTACATGAAAGTCTAGAGGTCTACTACAGTTAACAACCCTGACCCCCCAACCCCCTCCTCAACTTAACCCTAACCCTACCCTAACCATAATGTCCATAACCCTATCTCTAACCCAAACCAATATTGTCACAGCAGGGATGAATCATAGTAAAAAAAAAGTAGACCGTCAAGTGGACCGGCACCAAAGAATCAATCTCCCTCACCTCCATCGGGTAGTGGTGGTTGTTGAGGGAGTGCTCAGAGCCCCTCTTGTCTACCTTCCCCCAGTGGAAATGGAACTGGTCCAACTTGTAGGTGTCTGGCAGACTGCCACCAGTGATGTACAGGGGCTTGCCGGAATACATCACTTCAGCTGGAGGGGGGGCAGGATGAGAATGTGACAGGGTGAGAGAATGACAAGGTGACAGGGTGAGAAGGTGAGAGGACTGACCCCATTGGACGGGTCAGGAACTGTATAGGCCATTAGCTAATGACTTGAAATAATTTAACATATTATGACTTAAACCAATACTGTACACCAAAACCAACACAATTTTGATCGTGTAGGAAGCGGGCTGCTTCGACCCTGCCAGTGATGGTCAACCAGATCTGAGTGAGATACAATGTTCCAGAGGGCGGGCGTTCGAGATACTGAGTAAAAATAGTCTTGCACCATGTCGTCTCGTGCACCATCTCGTCAAAATGTCTGGATTTGTGGGTTTCATTATATCTTCAGGACGGTATGCTTTTTAGGTTATTACCATATTATCCTCAGAATGGGTGGGTTGTGAGTTCAGAGAATCATTGCTTAATTACACGTTAGTCTTTCCCTAGTACATCTAGTACGGCTAACCCACGTGCATGAACGCAGTAATTTGTTAAGATTAGAACCCAAGTATGCGGTCACACTAAATGCTGCCAGACAAGCACCCAATGACAAACAGATAGAGCACAGAATATCACTTCTTGAAAACGTACAGAAGTGATCTAAACATCTTTTTAAACCGGTTTTTATTTAAACAGGAAATGTTTGTGCTCCATTGCTTTCCTTTGTAATGCATTTACCTGGCAGCGTTTAGAGTAGCCGCATCCTAATTCTCTTAACTTTCTTTAGGCAGCGTATAGTGTGGCCGCATCCTAATTCTTAACGTTCTTCGGGCGGCGTTTAGTGTGGCCGCATCCTAATTCTTATCGTTCTTCAGACAGCATATAGTGTGGCCGCATCCTAATTCTTAACATTCTTCAGACAGCGTATAGGGTGGCTGCATCCTAATTCTTAACGTTGAGGACAACTTAAATTACGGCTTCAATAACTACACTACAAATCAACTTCAGATTACCTGTGTGGCCTCCCTTGTTGATCAGCTCCATGACAACGTTGTGGGTGATGCTGTACTCCTTGAGGTCAAAAAGTTCAAGGTTGGGGTCATACAGGACCTTGTTTAGGTTGATGTCAATTGGGGACTGCATTTTCCCGCCACAGTCCACGTACACAGAGGACCAGTGCTCTGGACCTGGCAAAGTAAAGAACAGCACAAAAATAATGACATTGCGACACAATATATTATTATTATTATCTTTCCATTGAATCCGGAAGAAGGGTTGGGATATCAATAAAATTCATCTATTAGTTCTTATATATAAGTAAGATAAAAACAATTTCAATTTAAGGCCGGATAATCTCTCATTTAACAAATTTATATGAACGCACACACACACACACACACGCGCGCGCGCGCGCGCGCGCGCACCCACACACATGCACACACGCTTAAACACTCAGACAGACAGAAAAATATGCACATACACAAACGCACACACACACACACACACACACACACACACACACAAACATACAAAAATACATGTATGCATAATTCTGGATGCCGACCATTTCACTCCGATCATTGCAACATGAAACACGTTTTTAAAAATTAAAAAACCCATAATTTTGAAAAAGAATCCAACAGGTTGTAATCAGTACTCTCAGCTGGAGTTGTGCCAAACATGTTTTCACTACGCCCAGTGTCAACTTGTATTACACAAAGCACAGCTCACATTAGGCATAATATGGTGCAGTGGTATGGTTTGCTTCTTTTCTTCTTTCCTATCAAACATAATAATATATCGTGCTCATCTCTCCTTTTTTGTGTTAGTTACTCTCTTGTAATACCTCTTATCTTTGGCATTTACATGACCTAAGTGTGTTGCTTGTACCGTAAAACTCTTCCTGAAACTAAACAGAGGACTGCTCACATTATGGGAGGTTAGAGGGTGCTACTTGGTGAAGCCATCTCTTTTTTTCCCTCTGTTGGGTCTGTCTATTTCAACATCTAATCCACCCTCCCCCTCCCCATTCCCCACCTCAAATTATCATTATTTTCGCGTCGATGTGTTTTTTCTTACTTAAACTAACCCATCTCAAACAGTGAAATCTTTAATCCCTTAGCTACCAGGCACAAGACTCTACTACTCTTAGGCAAAGCAGGCTGACGGGGATTTATGGGAGTGGGTTGTGATATCCTGGTGGGAAAACACTGCGGTATACAACATGACTGTGCCCGCCATTTTTATCCGATGATATCATCCCAGGGTTGAAAAGCGCAGCTGTTGCAAAGTTGGTTGCAGACTCTTGTCAATTCTTGAAAGCTCACAATTATATTCCAAACAATGAGATTAAACTTTGCACGTAGTTCGGGTATAATTAGACATGCTTCTCTCTTCCAGTGTCCTTTCAGAAGGAAAACATCATTTCTGTATTCAAAATAACATATTCTGTATCTGGAAAGGTGTTAAAATTAAGCAAACAACAATTCAAAAAATTATTATTTCTTAGGTTGTCACTTACCATGACCGCCTTCCACGCTGTAACCCCAGGCTGAAAAATAAAGGCAAAAGCAAAGCATAGTTAGAAAATAATTCTGGAACAATATTTTTTTTTTTTTACAAAACTGGTTAGTGTTTTAGTAGGTGAGATACAGTTTTAAAAAAGAAAGCAACAACAACGTTTGCACTGGACATCGAAGACTTGTAATTCAGGTAGGTCAACCAGATGAGAGGTTTCCAACAAGACCTCAAGTCAGATCTCAAAAGAACGTAATACAAGCATGTGTGTAGACAGAAATAAATAGATACATAGATCAATAGATAGACAGATGGACGGGTGGGTGAACGACAGACGGACAGAAAAACAGACAATAGACATACATAGATAAATAGACAGACAGACAGAGAGACAGACACACAAACAGACAGAGAGACGGACAGACAGCCAGACTGATAGATAGTTAGATAGACGTACTTCCCTCTTGTAGTATCCTCCTCTTCGTCGTCTCTCGACCTCCTCCTCCACCTCCTCCTCCTCATCATCATCATCATCATCCTCATCATTGTAATAGAGTATAAAAAAGTCAAGACACGATCATCATCTTCATAGATAGTAGATAGACAGACAGACAGACAGACAGAGAGAGAGAGAGAGA
>NW_004797368.1:814956-816205 GCF_000002075.1 Aplysia californica
GAGGAGGAGGAGGAGGAGGAGGAGGAGGAGAAGGAGGAGGAGGGGGGGAGAAGAAGAAGGAAGAGAACGCGAGGGGGAGGAGGAGAGGAGAAGCAGCAGGGGGAGGGGAGGTCTAGATACGACGACTCTGACTTACTACAAGTAGGGGCCCAGATTGAGTTCAACCCATCTAGTTATGACTGTGACAATAAAATAACCCAAAAAATAGGCCGGGGCCATTTTCAACGGACAGCTTTAGGAACTAAATAATCAAAGGCTTCGCTCCGTGCTCTACAAACACTTTAACACATTGCCTAGAGACGAATAATTAATAAAAAGAAGTCAACTCTGATGTATTGGTTGGACTTTTTGGGGAGGAGATCTGTCCACATACCACAGTTTGGTGTGTTTACTTTAGTCGAACTCCTTTGGATCAGAGTGTAACTCTTTTGTGAATGTGCACATAGTTTTAAAGTAGCGAAGTGCGCTTGCGGGGATACCAGAGTTTTCCTGTATTTACTTTAGTCAAAGCTTTGGGATTACAGCGTACAACAAGCGTTATTCTGTTCTGAAAGCGCGCGCAGTTTGGAGCGACAAACTTTTTCATGTCCGGGTCGAAAGAACTGCCTTGTCCACAAAACACCCACACACGTTTCGCTACCTTAGAACTACAAAGTTTTATCTGACACTGTTGGCCGTTCTGAGTTCCTAAGACCGAGGTCAGAAACCTTAAGGTTCTATCTGCTCCATCAAAAGCGCAAGATTATTCGGAACTGCTATCAAGACATTCAAAGAATTGCATTCGAAAGAGCTTAAATTGTGAAACTTTGCAGTACCATAAGTGACCATCTTTGTACAGTGTATAAAATGATAAGGTAAAGTACGATTTGTTTAGAAATGGGGTGTGGTGAAATATTATAGACCTTGTATTCTCAACAAGGCAAAAGATAACGAGTTATGATCTCCGCCTGAAAATTTATTTGAGTTTCTTACGAAGATAAAAGCCGAAAAGCAAGAATCAACGAACGCAAGACCTAATTCAAATATATGATGTGTTATCAAAGTGATACATCTGCGTCATCTAAGACTGTGTACTATACGATAGACCCATAGCTTTAATTTGAGGTACCAGAGAGTCTATGAGGTACCCAAAAAATGTTCGGAAAAGCACTGGGGACGTCATCAATATATCATTGTGTGTAGACAGCAAAGAACTTTTGTTTGGAGAGGGAACCATTTTTGTAGAAGCTTGTACAATTGAGATGACAGA
>NW_004797368.1:817659-820308 GCF_000002075.1 Aplysia californica
ACACACACACACAAACACACACACACAAACACACACACACACAAACACACACACATACATTCACATTTTCCTCTTCTTTCATACAACCTTTTTTCCGATTTTTCACGAAACATTGAACTGTTGTTTAAAAAATCACCCTATACCTCTTTCCCAGTTCAGCATCATCATACCATACCCCTCCCCCCCCCTCCCTGCCAAAAGAAACCCAACCAATTCAAGCCTAACACAGAGCTGGTGCGAATGGGGGGGGGGCTGAAAATAAGAAATGATTTGCAGATATGAAATATTTCTTAGTTATCCAGCTAATTACAAAACTCAATGACAACAAAACAGAAAACAAGCAAGTCATAGACCCCCAAAAAACCCAATCCCCGCAGCTAAAAACTCTCGTCTCCTTTCTATTGACAAGACTTGTTTGTTTTTTTACCGGAGCAGAACCTAATAAAAGAACAAAACGGACAGAAGGCAAGATTTGATCTTATCGGACAATCTTCCTTGCGTTTGAAAAATGCATGACAACTAAAAATTAAAAACTTAGAGAATTGTGCAACACTGGGATTTAAATTAAATTCATAATACGATATCTTGCAACGCATAACCTTGACAGGACTGCACAGTTCACGGATGTTTGTGTCTTTAAAAAATGTATACAGGCTCAGTCACATAATACGGCCATCGCGGTCTCAAAGATTTACAGGTTACCTTAGTTATCATTGCTCTCTAAGGAATCAGACGGTTTAATCCCTTGACTATGTGAGTCAGCACCACAGTCACTAAACCGTTATGTGAGTCAGTACCACAGTCACTAAACCGTTATGTGAGTCAGTACCACAGTCACTAAACCGTTATGTGAGTCAGTACCATAGTCATTAAACCGTTATGTGAGTCAGTACCATAATCACTAAACCGTTATGTGAGTCAGTACCATAGTCACTAAATCGTTATGTGAGTCAGTACCACAGTCAATAAACCGTTATGTGAGTCAGTACCACAGTCACTAAACCGTTATGTGAGTCAGTACCACAGTCACTAAACCGTTATGTGAGTCAGTACCACAGTCACTAAACCGTTATGTAAGTCAGTACCACAGTCACTAAACCATAGTGGAATCAGCACCATAGTCACTAAACCGTTAAGTGAGTCAGAAGGACAGTCAAAAGATGCCATGTTAGTCAGACGCAGGATAAGTAACCCGTTACCAAAATGTTCGTGATTCAAACCCAGGTTCAATATACCCTGACCACTTCACAGTATGAAGGTGATGCTCCAAAAATTGCAAATTTTTTATCTCTATTTTGAGTCGAAAAAGACTCAGGACTTGTAAAACTGTTATTCCAAGGTCTATTTGCGCGCAAAAAAAAACTTCAAAGGTGAGCACGGACTATTAATTTTTCTGTATAAATAAACGCGGGAGGCAAGAATTACCAACAGGCAGAAATGTACTTGGGTACCCTTTAGGTGTAGACACATGCCTGTGAATACCGGACCCCAAGGTGCACCTCACCTCTCATCTAGTGCTTTGGTACAATATGTTCAACGCCCTGTTGCAACACTATACTGTATACTGGTTATTTAAGAGGCGGGTCCTCCGAATTTGACGCCCATATCTGATAGGACCGAAGTAAGTGGGTGGAGCCCCTTGAAAATTCCCAGGCAACAAACCAAATTCAAAAATACTCCCTCGGGGATTCGGACCACGAATGCCGTCAAAGATTATACAGAATTGCTGGTGCCGTCAGCATCGGATTTCACAATATTACGAAAAGACTGTGGACACTTTGCCCTCTCATCTAAGAAACAAGTGCACTCTTCTCCCTCTACCCTCTGTAAGTCCAGTCATTATCAGCCCGGCCTTTCTGACCTCAGCCTACGACAAACAAATCTTCACAATTTAGCTTTGAAGTCCTTCGAGTATGTTTTCAACGAGCGGTAACAAACTTACGCCTACCACCCTGATTTAAACAGATATACCGTGTTCGGTGGTTTGGTAACAGGTAGTGCCCTTAAGGTCAACATGACTCAAAAAAACAAGTTTACTTTAAACGAACGTTCTCTTATTAAACACTCCAAAACTGTCACCTAATTTAGTAAAGGTAGGCAAACAGTTTCCCGTATACGTACTAAAGTGCAGAAGTAACAAATGAAGGGTCAAGGCCGAAAACCCTGCAGGACTGCAGCCGTATTGACCAAACTGAAGGTCACGTGGAGAGACAAAAAGACAGTATCCAGCCCAAAGCTCACACTGTTGCACACCTTTGTCAATTGGTGATGCCAAAATTCTAATGAATCTGTGAGTAGTGGACTCTGACAGTTGCCACTGGTTAGGCTGAAGAGAATCTTATAATAAGATACATGATCAATTTAGAAACGAAACGCTTTCGTAATCCTTTGGATATCTCAGGCAATGATCACATCAGTACTGAAAAGGTAAAAAATAGAATCTGGAAAACAGGTGAGTCTTACGAGGCCCTCCACACTACTGCTATAAACACAAACTGAAGTTGTAATGTCACATGTCACAATGGGGACCTGCCAACATAACTCTACAGAGAAAGTACACATGCGTCTGGGGTGTAGCAGTTATACCGGGTGTCCATTCGGGGGTCGGGTCGAGTCGGATCGGGTCGGGTCGGGTCGGGTCGGTTTGCT
>NW_004797368.1:822285-826353 GCF_000002075.1 Aplysia californica
GCCGGGTACCCATTTCCACCTGGGTGAAGTGAGGAAAATTCGTGTAAAGTGTCTTTCCCAAAGACACAACTTCGGGCCCGCGGCTCGAACCCCCGACCCCGTAACCTCACGATTATGAGTCCGGTAGCCTAACCACTAGGTTAGATGAAAGTTAAATTCAGTGGTTCCATCTCATAACCGTACAATCTATGCAATAAATATCTATATGTGGATCAATTGGTATTATCGGAGACGAACGTTAAACTCAGCAGTTTCATCTCATAACCGAGCAATCACTGTAATAAATACACGGTTCTATAGGAGATGAACATTGAATTCAGACGTTCCATCTCATAACCATACAGTTGAAGCACAAAAAAGGCGTTAAACCAGTACAGTTGGCATATCTACAGGGATCAGTACAGCTGTATTTTTTTTCGTTTCACAATCAGGAAATTTTTACCCGTGAACACTGTCCCGCTCATAACTCGTGTACACTGTCACGCTCATAAAAGCCTAAGTCATTTTAGCCATTTTGAGAAAATGAGAAGGAAAAAAAAAACTTTTTTTTTTCGAACAATTATTGACTCTATGAAACCCTTGAATTGTGGTACACTCCGTTGATCTTGTATTTGGATTATTTTTAGTCCAAGTGAACTATATTATTACCTAGTTAGCTGCGCTCTTCATTTTAGAACCAAAAAAACTCCAAACCAGCCAAAATGGCTTAGGCAAATATCTTATGAGCATGACGATTCCATACAAAAAGCGGATACTGAGTAAAGGGTTTGAGTAAAGCTGTTAGCTCCTTATCTTGTGATTTCGATCACTTCAAAGTTTTGAAATACATTGGATTGGTCTTGTTTCGGACTCGTTTTGGCAGAAGAAGTACAAGAAGACTCAAAGAGTATTGAAAAAGGACAGTCGGTACTGAAATAAAATTTGGAAAACTAGGATGAACATGGAGTCTGCTTCAAAAAGAAGAATAAAAGAAAAAAAAACCCCAAAAAACTGGGATCAAACGGTTATCTCTGTTGGGGGAGCTTTACACAACGTTATCATCTTGCAAAAGATAGTACAGCAAAATCTCGTCTGAATGCGCCATTTTTGTGTGTGTAACCTGGAAATGTGAGCAGCACAAAAAAATGAGACCAGTAGTGAAGAAATAAATCATTATATATAACGATTCAGAATCACTTACTGCAGCACATTTGGCGCAGTTTACATACAATATATATCAAGCAGACGTAAGCTCAACAGACGGCCGTTAGTCTGTTTGGTCTGAGAATAAGATAAACAGACATAGTGACGCAAATACGACATGTGGTTGGTTTGATGAACCTGAAAAAGTGTATGTAGGCCTACGTTGTAGAGGGGTCGAGGAGGAAAGTCAGTTTGAAATGACGTCATGATAATAATATAATATAGTCTGGAGTCAGCATGTAGGCGGATCTAGGACCGGGCACATGGTATGATTTGTTTTGTGCGTTCTCAAACACACCCTTTACGTATGAGTACATAGGATGCCTGTTCGTTTGTCTAAATGCGCAATTTTTTGTCTGTCTGTTGGTCTGTCCGTTTGTCAATTTATATGCTAATATCTATGAAACTTCATTTGTGTTACTATCTATCTATATATCTATCTGTTTAGTGCTGTCCTATCCATCTATCTATCTATCTATCTATCTATCTATCTATCTATCTATCTATCTATCTATCTATTTATCTATCTATCTATCTATCTGTTTATGTATCTGTCTATCTCTAGCTAACTAACTAGCTACGAGTATCTAGCTACCTGTATCTAGCTATCAATCTACGCATCTATATACTTATCTAAACACATCAATACCCATGCAAATGACCCTTCAAAGTAACCTTAAAGTTGCGCTGTACCGACTACAGAACGACCTCCCTCTCGAAATACTGTTCTCAATTTCCCATCGACACAACTGACATAATTCAGGAGGTTCCGCGTTCCGTTCTCTCTCTGCACTGTCAGGTAGGAGGCACAGAAAAGTCGATGCCACGCCTGTCCGTCTCCGGCCACTTCCTCTAGATTTGACACATCTGGGCCTTAGTGGACTGCTTAATAGATGGTTCTCCTATAACTGGCAGTTGGGCTACCTTTTCCTATGTCCATTTGGTCTCCAGCACAACGTCTGATAGGGCAATCTTGTCTCTGGCAATCTCAAAACATGTCATAGATATTTCCATCTTCTCCTTTTCAATGTCTTCCTGATATCTTCAATCCCGACTTTTTCCAACACAAAATTCCATGTTATTAATAAAAGGCAGCGTAAACATTTTGTTTTAAAGCTTTTTTTTTTCTTCTTTAATTTACATAGAACTGTTTTGTTTGTTTTCTATATCTCTGAGCCATACACAAGTACTGCAATTTTTTTTGTATTATATATTTCTACTTAAGTCTTCATTGAGTTTATCTTGGAATTCTAAATGGATTTTATTTTCACAAAAGCAATCCATGCACTTTAAGTCTTTGGTGGGCGTCACCAATGCAGTATGCGGTTTTGAAGATAATTCAATTCTGCAAAGATACCTGAATTTATCAGTTTCTGCCAAAAACTGAGGTAAGTAGTGTCTGATGAAAACCGCAGCACTTCTATTTTGAAGAAAAAGGTCAGCTATTACAGCAGATCTTGACAATTTATCGATTCCAATTGCATTTAAGGCAGTGCGGTATTTGATAAGCAAAAGTCATCCACTAAATTTTGATCTCCCAGGTGAATACCGCTCATCCATTAAATGCCTGTTTCGATGTTTTTTCTTGGTCTCATCACAAGCCAATGACAATTCCAAAAAGAACAGCTGGCAGCATACCGCTTTGTCTAACTCCAGTATTTATTTCAAAAGCTCTGACAGTTCTCTTTCAATCAGGTCATAGTAACTTGCTTTGCTACAGAATGACTTTCTAAAATCTATTCTTTTTTATGAAAAAGATGAACTGTTAACGCCCCTATCAACATTATTAGGTTATTCAAGAGGCGGGACCTCCAAGCATAAAGCCCGAGCCAAATGAGAAATTCATATAAAGTGCCTTTCTCAAGGACACAATGGCTCGAACCCCCAAACCAGCAATCTCATGATTATGGATCATGTAGCCTAACCACTGGGTTACCGACACCACCAATATTTTTGGTGGGGCACCACAAATGGTAAGAACTTTCCACGGGGCTTTCCAGTTTATACTGTCAAAATCCTTCTTAAAGTCCACAAATTTGAAATTCTAGGGTAGCGAAATGTCCGGAGAGCGTAAGGAATTCGATTCGTCTTTACCCATACGTCAGGAACATGACCTTCGGGGAAGCGGTGTCCTCTTGTACTAATGGATTATCTGGACTTGACAAATGAAGACTAACGTAGTCACGTGACCCAAAGACACCCCTAGATGCAAACCCACAGACATAATCAGGCCCAGATATTGGCCTTTGGCGTGCAGGTTTTATTAACTTTAAGTATACGGAAAGCTGTTCCTCTTTTGCACACATCCTGTGTTGGCATCCAAGTTTTCAACATGAGCAACTTCCCTTTAGCTACGATAATAACAATATTTGCATAAAATAAACGACGAACTGAGCGGAAACGAATTAGCAAGAGACAATAAACGTGTAGTACGATTCAAGGTAAGGTGGATTGGCTGAGGTTTGGAAGATTTTTGTTTTGATTATAATAAACTAGCGATGCCGTGAGCCAGTTGAACTCTTAGAATGCTTAGATTAACAACTTAGACCCACAGTTGGTACTGCATGTATTAGATAATTTACATGTAATTATTTAAGAATTCTTTTGTTTCCTTTCCGGGGGGGGGTAGGCTGTGGGGGCTTCGTCGAATAGGAGGCTGTGTGTCCTTAGGAAATGTTTTTTTTTATCCCTGTATATTCCTTGTCCTCCCGACTGTAACTGAATAGTGGGCAACAGGCACAGGCGGAATACGTGAATGGTAGACCAGACCAGACCAGACCAGACCATTAATTGTGAGGCAGCGTGGTGGAATCAGGCTCTCGTCAAAATAATCAAAATGAAGAAACTTGCATTTTTCGCAGGTTTGTGAATTTTTATCAAATTTTT
>NW_004797368.1:827282-829815 GCF_000002075.1 Aplysia californica
CACACACACACACACACACACACACACACACACACACACACACACAAACAAACACACACACACAAACACACAACGCTAACTCCTCAATCTTCTTTCTACAATGGCCCATCCTCGGATCATTTATTTGTAATAACACAATAGTGTTACCGATTCCAGCCTTCTCGTCAAACTGGCACCTTATGCAAATTTCGTGGACAAGCAACAAACATTTCTAGGCAGACCCTACCCATCGCCTCTATGCTGTTTCCTCATGTTGTGCTCACCCCAACTCCTAGACCACCCTCCCCCCCCCCCCCCCCAAAAAAAGTATATTAGAATAATAGGAATCCCTACACTCACTCCACTCCTATCATTCGATCAAACTGGTGCTTTGTACTGTGGTGGATAAAAGTCCAGCTGATGTGCCGCATTCATGTTTAAATACTCTATCGTACACGACACGACAACACAAGGCTACTCTCTCGTTGGTCCCAACAGACAATGGAAACTCTTATGTGCGGAGTAGGTCAAGTACGTTTCGAAAGAAGACCTTAACTGGACCTTTCCTCAGTAGTGTATCCGCCTCAAAGGCTTGCACGACTTTACAACAACTCTCTAAGCTTGTCCTGTTATTTCCAGATCAATACTTATAGTGCAACATTGTCATTGTACTTATCCACTAGAATGCCCACATTTACGCAAGATTTTCACCCAGATGTTTCAAGCACAGACCTTTCCGAAGGCCGACTGGGCTATTAAATTATAATAAGCAGGCGATCAAAATTAACAATCTTGTTTCTTCATATCATATGTGTTCAAGCTTTAAACACCTCAAATAAAACCGACCGTGCTCGTAATCTAGGATACAGCTTTATATGATATGACCAAATCTCTGTGACATCGCCAACCATTGGGCACCACTTATATTGCTATAACTGCACTTTCCCTCGGCAATCAAATACCACAGTAGTCATGATGACACCACGTTTACGGCCCATGCATGGCGACTGAGCAATGGGCCAAATAATCGTATATAACATCAAATGAGCATCAAGTTTCAATTACACATCTGACATTCCCACGACCCCATTTCGCCTATACCCCACTTCCGGTAAATACTCTTTCCCTGCCAGGTCTTTTCGCGAGAGTTTAAGTCTCCAGGTTTTTAAGAAAAAAAGTATGAAGGTACTTGATCAAAATTTTGTCACTGTTGGTGTACTGCGTTTACAGTCTTTGACAGTGATTTTTTCAAATAGATGTAAGTGTTTTTATGCGCCTATCAATACAATTCAGACCGTATAGGAGTCAGGCTTCAGCCCTGTCTGTCAGGGCCAACACAGGCTGACAGGGAGACAAAGTTCCTGCAGAAAGACCGAGAACTGGATAAAATGTCTCCTTAAATGGGAATCGAACTCGGGTCTTCAGCGTGTAACGAAGAAACGCCTAACCACTACTGCACACAAGCCAGTTGTTATCTTTAATCTCAACTTTAAAGAAGACAGTAAGGTCCACCCTTGACCATAAAATGACGAAAGATGCTTTAACAAAAAACTGGCATCTGTTTCTGTAACGTGCAGGGGACCGATATCACAAGATATCGGGTGTATAAGAAGTGGGTCTGCCATGTTAACTTTACTCTCCATTGGTCGAGATTTGTCGTCGTGGTGTCAAAACTAACAGCAGCCTTGAGAGATAACGACGAAGCAATTAGGTTAATCCGGAAAATCAGACCACGGTCACCAACGCTTTGACTCTGCAAAGCTACGAGGAAAAGCGCTGAGTCAGCAGAGGACGAGAATTTTAAAGTAGCCCGAGGTGAGGGAAAGAGGACAAGACCTGGATACCCTGTTCTTGTCAAAGCCAAAGAACCACTACAGAAAAAAATAATGAAACGGTAAAGATTTAACGCCCCAATCAACACTAATAGGTTATTTAAGAGGCAGGGCTTCCGAGTGTAACGTTCATCTCCGAAGGACCGCGCCCAATCGTAAATTTAGGTAAAGTGTCTTTCCCAAGGACACAATGTCCTATCGAAGTGAACCACAGGGCAAACATTTTCCGTCACGTAGAGTTGACACAAAATGAACGATGACGTCATCTGTCTCTTCTGTTACACAAGTGAAGATTTTAGCAAACGATTTCGAATGCCACACAGATTCTGATCATCGTCCCGTTTTAAAAATCAAGAGCAAATAATCAAAGAAAACTGGGAGAGAAAACTAACACGTTCGACCAACAATCCGTCATTTGACGAGTTTACTTTCCGCTGATTATGTTATGTATTCACGCAGCCTTCACCACTGTCACGTAGTTGTTAGTTCTAGCCTCCTCCTATCCTTTCTTCATAACACCCCACCCAACCACTCCCACATCCCCTCCACAGTTTGTGTTGCCGTTGCTCCACCTATGACCTTTTTCATCCTTTTTATGTCTGCTTCTCTTTCAAATACTGATGTTTGTCATCATCATCATCATCATCATCATCATCATCATCATCATCATCATCATCATCATCATCATCATCATCATCATCATCATCATCATCATCATCATC
>NW_004797368.1:830734-832233 GCF_000002075.1 Aplysia californica
TGTGCTGGATTCATCTTACGCATGCGCATAAAGGGTGTTAACCCCTTCTTACATTCTCCGACATAGAGGATTCATTTCAAGGATTTGGGATTTTTTTTAATTACAGAAAACATTGAAGTACCAAAGAAGATTTTGTTATAACGTCTACAATTTAAGGTGACATGATTGTTTAGCTTCTTGGAAATACACCTTTTGTTACGACGACTAAAAATATGAAAACCAAACTGGAATAAAGGTAAATTTGAAGATGGCTTTATAAAAGTTAAAGATCTGTATCTAAGTCTGCATAGATGAAATTGTCGTCTAAAAAAATAAAAGGATAATTACATGGACGAAAAATTGCAACAACAGGTTAACAAAAACCACAAAAAGGACTGAGAATTAGATTTTCATAAAGTAATGTCTGCTAGTAAATAGAGACAGACAGACTGACAGGCATACATTTGGCAAATTTTATTTTTATGCGGGATTATGAAAAGGAAAGCTTAAAGTTGAATAAGAAGAAGATCATTACAAAAGTCACGCAGTTATGTAATTTGATCAATATAGATTTAAATTATTTGGAGCACATTATGATCGATTTTGTGGAAATTTGTTGTCATTCTGAAGCCAAAAGAGACATAATTAAAACATGTTTGAAAAAAGACGAAGAAAAAGTCTCACTCAGAGGATCATAATATTATAATATGTATTAGAATTTTTTCATATGTCTGTGACACTCATAGAATGAGAGAAATAAAAGTAGACATTATTGCAAGCAGATGCACACACTGTTGTTGTTAACTGTTACGCAGAAATCAAACTGTTATGTTGGACATCAAAATGACGGTTAGTGAAATCTCTATCTCTCATTGGTTATGGTGACACACGAGCTGATATTTTGGCACGACGTTATGGGATTGGTGAGCGGTTAGTCACTGTAAACACACTCACGGAGCAAACCGTTCGAAAAAAATTACTTTACCCCAGTCTGTCGGAGCATCTCTTTTGATGACCTTCACTAGAAACCAGAAATAAAATTAAGAAATAATGAAATAGTTGAATCAATTATAACATTCTAATAATCTTAACAAAACATAAAAATAGTTGAAAGATTAATTTCATAAGCCTGGGGAAAACATGTTTTTATTAGACTGTCACAAAAAGCAATGACTACTCTCTCTCTCTCTCTCTCTCTCTCTCTCTCTCTCTCTCTCTCTCTCTCTTTCTCTCTTTGTCAGTGACCATGAACTTTCAAAAGGCATGAGGGCAAAAAACAAACAAACAAACAAACAAACAAACAAACAAACACATAATTCACAACCTTAGCCTACATTAGATCAAGCAGGTAGCGTGTCAACTTCACGGATAACTTAACGAACCAACATGGGCACGGGTTGTGGCGCAGGTCAAGGTCAAGGATGACTGACTGCGCCGGAGAAGCGCGACTCTGACTTCAGCGTTACCAGGGAATAGCGACCGGACCGGGAAACCAAAGATTCTCTACTACATTGCACTTG
>NW_004797368.1:834706-835914 GCF_000002075.1 Aplysia californica
CAGATGAGTAGGGGGGTGCGAGGAGGGATAAAAGTTCAGGTTCAGTAGGTTCGTGGGGGTTTTTGTTGGTTTTATTTTTATCATTTTTAGATTTCCGTGTCTGTTGACGTATACGGTCCTAACAGAAATGTGACTGATCTCTCTGAATGTGAAGGGTCTGATTCATTAAGTACTCAGAAGTCAGGGGTGGGAAACTCCTGGAAAGACGAAAAAAATTCTGGTCTATCGTAGATTAGAACCCGAGCCACGTAGATTAAAAAAACAGCTGAAGACTTTGTCAATAAGTTAGGGTTTGAGCTGTCGTAGATTAGAGCTTGGGCCACATAGATAGAAGACAGCGACAGACGTTGTCAGAAAGTTAGAATTTTAACGCCAGCAAAACGGTGACTTGCACCGAATGCTTCCAAGGAGGCTGATAACGTTTCAAAATGTTCGCTTTTGTCTGAGTCAAAATAAACTGTAAAGTGCATAGAGACAACTTCCGAGCAGGGATGAGGGTCGTATAAATGCATTCTATTATTACGCCTATCGTTAAATAATCAGACTACTAGTTTGACTGAATCAACAGAAAAACCGTGTTTGTTGTGCAAAAATAAAGCGGGTAGGACTTTTCAGATTACTGGAATATTCTGGTAATAATAGATTACTTAAACAAGATCTGAGCATGGTCCCAAACAGGGGACGATATTTGAAACCCCAGGACAACAGTTGAAAGAGGGATATGACGTGTTTTGCTGTTCATAGCATTTATTTATCATCCCTTCTAGACAACAAATAGACCCTTTGGAAGGCAGGGCGCTCCGTAACATATCACGGCAGAATACCGAAGTCCGGGTACATGCATGTGTGTGTGGTGGGGAGGGGGGGGAGGAGGAGGATGTGTTAAGAAACTAGTTGGAATTTTTTTCCCCAAACTTAAACAATGACGCAATTGAAACTTGAGCTCGCGGATGTTCGTAACAAACTGGACCTCAGAAGTGCCAGTCGGTGCTGGGTACATACGGTCCATGACTTCATCGTGAGATGGGGCGACCTTGAGATGAGGATGTGTCGAGGTGATTTGTAAGGTGGTCCATGGGACTGAGAGTAACGTTAAGAGAGCACTTTGAGAGCACGTCTGTCTGTGTGTGGGCAGACGGCACTAAAGTGAGAAGGATGTGGTGGAGAGGTGGGGGGGGTATGTGTGTGTGTGTGTGTGTGTGTGTGTG
>NW_004797368.1:836812-838778 GCF_000002075.1 Aplysia californica
CTGTCTCTCTCTTATCTATCTATCTCACTCTCTCTCTTTCAATATTACTATGTATAACACCCAGTCCCGGTGGCTGCCGTAAAAAAAAAACCCTGCTTCGTCAGGTTATTTTCTCGAATGAAATTATATTATCATTAGAGGCCACCACCCACATGCCACCAAATCTAAACAACTCGTCAACCATAGCGGATGAGGGGAGGAAGGAAGAAGGGGGGTGGGGTAGCAGGAGGGGTTATCTCAACTACCGGTTAAATAACTGAAAAATCTTTCTCAAGAGCAACTGTCTTGCCAGAAGTATTACTTTTTATATCTACACCTGTGCCTTAAGGCCACACAGAACTAATCAATTTTACTATATAATAGTTCTTTTATATAGTGTTGTCTTCTAGCATGATCCTTAATTTTGATCTTGCAGAAACCCTCGACCTGCTCTGCCTCGTACACTGAAAGTATCCTCAATATGATGGAAAAACCACTATAATTTTGAGGCTCGTGTATCATGATCAGGGGAGGGGGGGAGGTGTCAACAAGATACAAAATGTAAACCCACTCAACTGTACAGTCGTGACATTATCAAAGCGTCTAAAAATACTTTCTCGTACAAGGTTTTCATATATAATATATGGCAGCTGCCTATAGCAATGAATACACCAAACCGTGGACCTAACCAGTAATAAAAGTGTATCAGGTCTTTGGTCCCAACTTTCTGGACTTGCAACCTGCATAGTTCTCATCCAAGATGAAATTCTGCAGCATTCCTGGGATCACGTAAGAATTTTCCACATCAGTGCAGTGACAGTTTTCGAGGTACCTTTTAGCACACAGGTTTCGGATCCCGAACTTTCCAGTAATTTTGTGTTAGTGTGTGGTTTAGAGACCATACTCGCAACACTGTAATCGTCATTTAATATGTAGACCTCCGTATTTAAAATCTATCTGTGACCATACTGAGACTGATGAGAAAATTCCTTTAAAGTAGTAGTAGTAGTAATAATAATAATAATAATAATAATAATAATAATAATAATAATAATAATAATAATAATAATAATAAATAGCATTTGTGTAGCGCATATCCCTGCTCAGCAGCAGGCTCAATGCGCTTTACACTATATTATTACCCCAGCAGACCACAGAACACTCCGAAACATTCTCAGCTTCCCAAGAAGCACACAGTGCAAGCAGCTGATTAAGCGCTCAAACACTAACAAACTGACAAGATCTTTCGCTGTCTATAGCCGGGTACCCAGTCCCACCTGAGTGAAGTGAGGATAATTCGTGTAGAGTGCCTTTCCCAAGGACGCAAAATCGGGCCCCTGACGGGATTCGAACCCACGACCTTACGGTTGCGAGTCCGAGAGCCTAACCACTAGGCCGACGACGCCACACCTTATAGCCGTTCTCCAGGACGCAATGTCGGACCCACCTGAGCCTCGAACCCCGGAACCTGCAATCTCACGACTCACGAGTACGGGTTAAACTTCCGGCCCAAGACCTTAGACAGTTGGTTAGTGGCACGGTTTGGTGGCACGGTTTGGTGGCACGGTTTGGTGTATCTACAGTGAGCAGCCTCATTTATAGAAAACCTTGTGCGGGATTGTGTTCTACAAAGAGTTAATAATTCCACTGTTGTACAATCGGTTAAGCTAACATTTCGTACTTCCTCCCCCCTTTCTAGATACACAAGCTTCAAAATATTGGTTGTCTTACCATATTTAGAATGCTTTCAATGAGTGAGGCAGGGACTGTTCTTTAAAGCCCTCGGTGAAGTTCTGCCAGGTTAAAGTTACAGACTGTACCACAAGCAAATATCTTATTTAATGAAAACAACTAGTAAAAGTAATTAGCCCTGTGTGACCTTAAGGTACAAATGTACGTAGAAAAATTACTCCTGGCCTGACAGTTAACCTTGAGGAAGAATATTTTCAGTTACTTAACCGACTTAAACGGAAGTTGTGACACGCCC
>NW_004797368.1:842374-843300 GCF_000002075.1 Aplysia californica
ACAGACAGACAGACAGACAGACAGACAGACAGACAGACGGACACACAAACAGACAGACAGACAGACAGACAGACAGACAGACAGACAGACAGACAGACAGACAGACAGAGAAAAAATTGAAATGAATGAGATAGTGAAATCAATTCGTTCAAAGGAACTTGGGAAAAAATTATACGGAAGACCTTATAGATCTAGATCTAGATGAGATCTTACTAAATCTGGATAGTACAGTAGTAATTTTTTTTTTTATGTTTCAATGGTCTACGGTACCAAAAAAAATAACACACAAGAATATTTTAATTCAAAAGTCAAACAGATTTTTTTAAGAAAGTAAAAAAAAAATTAAATGTTATACTTACGCACTGCATCCGAGGATACTTCTGGAATCCAAAGCAAGGCGGAAAGGGTGAACAATACTAGCCGGATCATTGTTGCTGACGTCAGAGAGGGCAGTAAGTTGTGAAAACTTCGTCTTCTCGTCTGCTCTGTACTAATCGTGAAGAGAATTCCAGGCACAAATGATCGTCACAGGAGCAGGCAAAGGAATATTATCTAACACTAACACTAACACGTACTAGAATCTAGTTCCTTTTGATACTGATGACGTACTATGCTTTACGGCTGGCGCGCAAGTCGGATTTTCCCGAACAAAGTGAAAAGTCTGGGAGTTTTGTTGGTGCAGTGCGCGGTCTCGTTGGTTGGTTGGTTAGAGAGAGTTAACCCGCGCCACGGGAGGCTGGCTGCTGCTGCTGCTGCTGGTGGTGGTGGTGGTGGTGATGGTGATGGTGATGGTGATGAGGCGGGGCTGTACTCTCGCTTGCTGAAATCTTCCTGGGTCGTGGGGCTGGTGAGCGAGATGGATTCCTGAGAGAGTAAGAGTACATAGATGGGAGAAAGCGTTATCATTTTGCCTTTCTTTTTTTTTG
>NW_004797368.1:843559-845784 GCF_000002075.1 Aplysia californica
ATTGGGACATGTTTTTTCGTTTGTGCGTTTGTTTCCTGCTTTTTGTTGGGATTTTTGTTGTTGCCTTTTTTTCTTTTCTTTTTTGCTGTTTGTTGCTTTTTACGTAATTTTTTTTAGCTCTAGATCTACATGTTCTTAAAAAATGAACATGTGTGTGCGGCATTTTGGGTTGGGTGGGTTTGTTTGTTTTTATTGTTATTTTGCTTTTGTTTTGTTTTTGTCTTTTTTTGGGGGGGGGGAGGTCGTAATTTTGTCGTTTTTCTAATTTGCTTTTTTTTCCTTCTTTAAAAGCGACTTCAAAGGTTAAATATAAGGGTCATGGAAATTCACCGCTGACAGAGATAAATTATAAATGTTTTGATTATTTAGAAGGCGACCTGCTTCGACTTCGACAAACTCTGGCATGGGGGCTCTCGATCGTGGCCTTGAGGTTAAAGTGTTCGCCTCTCGTTCAAAGGTCCCAGGTTCGACTCCGGGTAGCGATGGAAACATTTTCTTCTCCAAAATTGTCTCCTTTCACCTTTTTTCATTCTGCCTAGCAATATTTTGTCGTCTTCTATTGTCTCCACTTCCTTCCACCCACACCCCTCCCCCTCCTCACCGCCTTTACCGCCTCCACTGGGCTCCTGATTCTTTCTGCAGCCTTTCTACTGCTATTCCTTGGCTCCTTCTGCCACACCACTGATCTTCTGGTAGGAAAGATCTACACCTGCCTAGCTTTCTAGGACAAGGGCAAAAAATCTCGGAGGTCCCGTGTGCAAGTTGCGCACGTTAAATACGTGTCCGCGCGCTCATATGACATTATGTAATTGTGAGCACCGTAAAACACTTTACCTAATTTTTTAAAAGAAAAAAAAGGCGGGCAAGGTCAGGTACTTCCCAGCAGCAAAAGGATGATATATAATAGAACAGACCTTCCCACTCGGGAATCGAACTCTCGTCCTTTGCAACAAAGAGTCTAACCTCTACACCACAGACGTTGGAGTCTCCACGCGGTAAGCTTCGACTACCCTGTCATCATAACTCATCACAAAGTTCTCTTAACAATAATCACAATTTAAAAAATCTGAAACACAATAACTAAAAATTCCTGAATAGAACAGATCACCTCTTTAAGCATCATGATTTATTTACACCTAGTCTATAGCCTTTGATGTGCTTTACTGGTGCCCGGAACAAAAGCAGTTAAACCCTTCCTGTCACTTTCAGACCTTCTCTATAAAGGCATTTCTCATGTCACGTTTTTTGTTCTACAGCCTACTTCGCCCTTGGCCCTAAAGATATTTCCTATACAAAGAACCGCATAGAACCTACTTTCAAGTAGGGACATTGTGCTATGTACATTACGCAAGCATCATTGTCATTATTCAACCCGTGATCTGACAAAACGACCGGATACAGATTTGGGTCTTGCATTTTTATTAGAGTTGAATGTACTTTCAAATCTGGAAACGAAACCAAATCCTTTCGTATTAATGTGTTTTATCTTGATGCGCTGAATACAAACCCTGCAAGTGGGTGATTGGCGGACGCACTGGTGTGATTTGCTCCTTCTTTCCTATAATAATAATAATAGATAGCATTTGTATAGCGCATATCCCCGCTCAACAGCAGGCTCTATGCGCTTTACACTATATTATCCTATCAAACATCTATAGTCCTTGTCACTTCTACGTTTTGATGTTTGTTACTCTCATGTGATACGTCTAATCTTCGGCACTTCGATGACCTAAGCGCGTCGCAAGTACAATAAAACTCTTACTAAAACAAAAAACACACTGCTGAACAAACAGCTGCACTCAGCGTATTCCTTAGACTTATACTTACGACCACTGTTAAGTGAGAACACTTCCTCTGTCCCCTTCAATAACACTTTTAGCCCACCCTTAGCGTCAAACGCAACACTCCGACGAAATCTTCACACGCCCTTTTACATTCGTACCCAACTCTTCCTCTGCTTTCCATGAGCGGGGTTGTTTTTTTTTTCATTCTTCCCTTTCAGTTATTTTCGTTCTCTGTTCTTTTCTTTTTTTTAAATACGGTATTCTTTGACCTTTTATCTACCCTCTCCTCTGCTCATGCGTGACCGCCCAGTGATGTGTGACGGTGCTTGTCGCTGGCACGGCTGCGGGCTGGTGTCATTTCAGCAGACACCATGAATCTCATGCCACTGTGCTTCTATCATGATAATTGCACAGGACGTATACGCAACACAGCAGCAGCTG
>NW_004797368.1:849090-850272 GCF_000002075.1 Aplysia californica
ACAGGGCTCTATGCACTTTACAACTATATTATTACCCCAGCAGACCATAGAACACTCCGAAACATTCTCAGCTTCCCGGGAAGCATACAGTGCAAGCAGCTGATTAAGCGCTCAAAGACTAACAAACTGACAAGATCTTTCGCTGTCTATTGCCGGGTACTCATTCCCACTTGTGTGAAGTGAGAAAAATTCGAGTAAAGTGCCTTTCCCAAGGACACAACGTCGGGCCCCTGACCGGATTCGAACCCACGACCTTATTTTTGCGATTCCGAGAGCCTAACCACTAGGCCACCGACGCCACGATCTTCAACTAGACTTTCTGCCGAGATGCTGTAGCTGTATCCGAATAATAGAGAGGGTGAAAAATGACGCAATCTTGTTTTTGGAAATAGGATAAATATTATAATTATTTTACTTCTTTTTAAAAATAGCGTATGAACTTGTCAAACATTCGAATATTGATGAGTATGTTCAGCAATAATTTTAGTCTCAAATTACAACATTGCTTCCAGGGCAGGTTTGGAATTTCTGTAGACGGCTAAGACAACGGAAGGGAGCATTTCAAAACGTCGGACAGTTGGAAATAACAAATAAATAAACAGACTGAAAACGCTCATAATAAACAACCAAAAACATCCTCCACCAAACATACTAAAGTGAAACGAAAAAAGGTCAACAAAAAACAACTGAGCAACCCCCCCCCCTAAAAAAAAACAAAAAAACCCAACCCTAAAACAACATGAGACAAAACAAAACAAAAACAATTAACACCAACAACAGTACCAAAAAAAAGCATATAACATCCGCTAAATGTTACAGGAATAACTGAATGGCACGCCTTTGTCTCAAAGGTTAGATAAACCAGGAGAGATAGATCGCTGTCCCGGGGACAGTTATTGTCTCCCTTCCACCTGACCAGTTCTAGCGCCAGAAAATCAATACCTGTAGGTCGCACAACACAAGACTCGCGAGTCCAGCTATTGTCATTAATACATTAATATACATTTAGGACCCACCCACTCATTTCTTTTTTTTCCTCGCTAGCTCTCAATGTTTCTGTCTCTCATTCTCTCTATCGGTATACATGTCTGTCTGTGTGTCTGTATCTGTTTTGTCTCTCTGTCTCTGTCTCTGTCTCTCTGTCTCTGTCTCTGTCTCTCTCTCTCTCTCTCTCTCTCTCTC
>NW_004797368.1:851090-860448 GCF_000002075.1 Aplysia californica
TTGTTGTTGTTGTTGTTGTTGTTGTTGTTGTTGTTGTTGTTGTTGTTGTTGTTCATGTTGTTGTTGTTCATGTTGTTGTTTCCTTAATCAAGTATCGCGGTCTGTCTGTTGGGACGTAGTATCCTTGTCAGCTCGGATTGGCCCTGACAGGCAGTGTTCAAGACGTTGTCCCCCTAAAGGATCTAAATTGTGTTGACGGGGGCGTAAAACACCAACAATTACAATAGGACGGTACACAGTTCTTAATGTTCCTACCCCTCATTATAGCACGATGTTAGGTGAATATGGTTGAGAATTTGGACTCATTTATCATTCTTCATTCTTAACTCTTTTTGGAGGACGTAGTGGAAACGTAATAATATGTCCGAACGCAGACCACGAGATAAGATAAGATAAGATAAGATAAGATAAGATAAGATAAGATAAGATAAGATAAGATAAGATAAGATAAGATAAGATACAGTCAGGTAAGTAAGATAAGATACAGTAAGATAAGATACGTTTTAGTTTTAGTAGAGGTTTTAGGGCGCTCGCAACTGCATAAGATCATATGAGCGCCAGAAGATTAGAGCTGTTACAAGAAAATAACAAACATAAAAAAGAAGAAGGGGAGATAAGGATGATAGATGTTTGACAGGAAAGAAGAAGCAAATCAAACCAGAGCACTCGCCAACCACCCACTAAGATAAGATAAGATAATGTACGATAAATTATGGTAAGATAAGATAAGATAACATAAGATAAGATAAGATTAGAAAAGGTGATACGTTATTGTCCCAGTGGGTAATGTTGCGCAACATTTCGAACCATCATCATACACAAATCAGAAATACAAATGTTCATACTTATTTCAAAGCTTTAACGTTGTCGCTCGCCTTTTCAAGTCTCAGATTTTTTTTCTAAAGCAGGTTGGAAATATCTGCAAGGAAAAAAAGTTACACTTTAAAAAAGCGCGTCTTCAAGCGTGGTCGAAAGACCAGAATGCGCGTACTCAATTAATACAGAAGCGCAACCAAAAAGCTGATCATGCCAATAATCTCGAAAGTGAGCAGAACGACCACTCCCCCAATTGCCTCTGCTCCAGGGGAAATTGTTCGCTGGAGCTCTGTAATAATTGTTATTAAAAGGCTAATAACTTCTAATTAAAAAATGTGGGATAGGAAAATGCAGTGAAATTGCACAGCAAGGAGACTTTTCACATTTTTGAAAAGGTGAATGTCCTCTTAGGTCAAGGCAAAGGGCATAATGATATATTCCTTCAGATGGTGACTATTGCGTAAAGAATATACTCTACTTTATCTTAGGTCTACACTGTGTTTAATTAGAAGTTTGACTGCTATCTCCCGTGAGATTATCAACTCCGATTTTCCAATTTAAAAGTGAGTTGAAGTACATGTACTTTTGAACAGACACCATACGTGTTTTGTGCTGGCCAAGGAATTAGATTACTGCTTTTTAAAAAATTCAACGGAACATAAAATGATTCCATCTCTATCAATATTATTTCAATGCACTTAACGGTCTTTAAGTATCCCTTTATGGTTTGAAAATGTGTCTTAACCTATCTGTGCAACTTCATCCAAATTTTTGACCTGCTCTAGAAAATGTACAGAAAGTGATTCAGCATAAATGTTAACTGTTTTTTTTTTCAATTCGTTTTGCCCTGAATTTAAAGCGTAACGGGAGACATGTCAATGAAACATACAGAAAGATGTTTTTAAATTATTTTTTTGGGGGGCAGCCTTTATATTTTACTGTAAAACTAGAGACAATCCCAGTTTTGTGCAATATCACCCTGTTGTACGGTAGTCAAAAGCGGCACAAAATGAGGGCCTGTGTCCAAAACATAAAACTTCAATGGGCGCAAGACTATTTAAACTTTTGCCACCCTTTGCCACTATGTAATAACAACCCACTAAACAACCCAGCACACAGCAAAATAAACAAAATTGCAAACAATACACAAATAACACAGTAAACAGTATTATAGTTAACAACATATTATACAACACAGACAACAGCACAGTAAACAATATAGTAAACCACATATTACAAAACACAGTTAAATGCATAGTAAACAATACAGTAAAACATGATTATACAACATAAATAACAGCATTGTAAAAAATACCGTAAATAGCACAATATACAACACAGTTAACAACATGGTAAGCAATACAGTAAACAACACATTACACGACATAGATAACATGTTATTAAGCATCACACGACCAGTCACAGGGACCCAAGAATACGGCACATATGTCGTAAGCCGGCTGACCTCCGAAAGTCAAGGTAACATTCAACTTTAAACAAGTGCCAATCCGTTCGACGACCAGACTATTGACTTTCGCTTCCCGCGGGGTTTTTTTAGAGTTGTTTTTTTTACTCTTTCATCAGCTGCGGCTTTAGACTTTCGACCCCGTCCCTGGTCTGTATGGAAGGAAGACCTAGAATCTAGATTCTTCTCTGCTATCTTGTGTATGGGTGTGCTTGACCGCCGAGTGAGGGGCGTACAGTTGTACACTCCCGTACACTAGAGGGGTTTTACTCTGTGAGGAAGATCTTAGGCAATCTTGAGCGCTTGGGCTTGGTTTCATCAGGTTTTTTGTGTATGTGTGTGTGCGTGTGTGTGTGTGTGTGTGTGTGTGTGTGTGTGTGTGTGTGTGTGTGTGTGTGTGTGTGTGTGTGTAAAAGAGAGACAGACAGACAAACAGACAGACAGACAGACATACAGACAGACAGAGAGCGCGAGAGAGTGTGTGCATGTATATGTAAGTGAGTGGATGTGTGCCTGTGTTTGTTTGTGTATGTGAGCTGAGTGTGTTTGTTTATGTGAGCTGTTTGAGTGTCTTTGTGTGCGTCCCCTGTCCTTCTCTCTCTCTCTCTCTCTCTCTCTCTCTCTCTCTCTCTCTCTCTCTCTCTCTCTCTCTCTCTCTCTCTCTCTCTCTCCGAGTGAGCGTTTGTGCATGCCCACTCCTCCTCCCATCCCTCCTTCCCTCGTTCCCTGCGTGTTGTTTGCTTGCTCGCCGCTGTGTACACATGTCATCCCTAAGTGTGTATGATCACTCGGAAACAACAGTGTCCTTCGTACACAGGTCAGGACAACGGATGGTACAACAGAGCCAAGGATGTAAGACGAGCTTGTTGGAGGCATATCCGTGTTTCATACAAATAGATGCTGCGCTTTAAAAAGTGCATGCTCGGGTCAGGAAAAAGGTCTTGTGGGTGGTGCCCACTTGTCAAACTTGCCATCTGATTTGCATTGACAAGATCGACTGGCCTCTCGCGGTCCACATCATACCTCAGGGAAAACAATGACAGAAAGATGTTGATAGGAGTGTTGACCTTGAGAGAGATTTTACGGCCAAATTTCTTTGCATGGTTTGCTTTTGTTGGCACTTTCAAAGCTGTGGGAACAAATCTAGAATTGCTGTGTTTGGTTGGAATTGTCAAGTGGTCGCCTATCTGTCGGCTGAAGCTACAAGTTTGTCTGATATTGGCTAGAAAAAGAACAAACATTTGATTTGAGCAACGGGGGCAAAATCGAAACAAAGTTAGAAGTGTGGCCAATGCTCCCCATGAGGCAAGGGGGTTCAATACACTGTATTGTGTGTAAATTGTTCCCTCTTGACTCGGACTCCGGATTCTCGTGTCAGAATCTTCCCAACGTCATGTTTAATAGGACTCGAAAGGAACTATCGTGGCAAAAGCATAAGTAGTGAAATATGAGCACTGTATTTTAAATTTCTAAATCTCTAACCTGTTTGTCAACTTTTTATCAACAGCCCATTTACGAAGGCCTCAATTTACCTGCCACTTTACTGCCTATCTACTTAGATCCCTCTTTCACTTGTTTTGGCCCGATAGAATGGGTTAACACTAACTAGGTCACCTTAGCATAGACTGTTCACGCTAATTCGGAACTTTTCGGTGGCAATAGAGATTGTTTCAGTAGGAAACAGGAGTAGAGGGTGTCTCCTTCCCTCGTGACTCTTTGGAACAGAGGAAGATAGGGCTAGGTTTAACATTAAAAAAAGCTTATTTGACAGTGTGTGAACGCATACCTTCTCAAGTACATGTACTCATTTACTCGTACAAAACACACATCCCGTATAATATCCCACGTCTTCTTCTTCTTCTTTTTCATGTGTCAAGTCTAGGGCAGACATTGACAATCATGGCACCCCATTCTTTCCTGTTGTCTGTCTTCTTCATTAGCTGGGGGGGGAAAGTTTTTCAAGCCATCAATGTCTGTCGTTCTTTGTCTTCCTGTGCTCTTCTTGCCCTCTATCTTTCCACACAGCAGAAATTTCTTTAGTCCATTTCATTTATTTACCCCATCATTGCTCTCAGTTCGTAGAATCTCTATTCGTAACAGTTCTGTCGCAATCGATTTTAGGCTAAGGCATGGCGATCCTTAAAGCTATGATTGTAATTAATTGCCACATGCTCATTGCGCGCTTTTAATATATATGGTAATTGAATTTTAATTAATGAAAAGCAAAGGATCTCAAAAATTCCGCCTGGAAAGGAAATCTTGATTACAAGATTTAAAAATCGTTACGAATTAAGCTAGATCTAACATGCTGCAATAATTATGTAGGTAGTGGCTAAAATCCGTGCGCTCGTTTTTATACTAATCAGGAGGCGTCAGCTTGATAGGAATAGGCAAGGAACAAAAACAAAACAAAACAAAAACAAAACAAAACAAAAACAAAACAAATACAAAAAAGAAGTGTGGCTAACCACCACCAGCCTCTGAATTACATAGAGACGGAAAAACGTCTGGTACAACGCCTGAAGCCCCGCCCAGATGAGGAAGGTGCCCACTCGTCGCCCGGCGGCGAAGTATTTGGGGGTTATTTTGTTTTTTAATGGAAGGGGGGGGGGGAGTTTCACGAGCGCGAGGGACACTTTAAACATTTTCAGTTGGTAGAAAGTTTTGGATTTTATCCGGTTGGCGGGTGAAGCCTGCTCTAGTCGATTTTGGACCACCAAGGGATCTTTAACGTGCGCAACTTGCACACGGGACCTAAGAGATTTTTTGCCCTTATCAGAGATGGCTATAATTTGTAGATCTTACCTACCATAAGATTAGGGGTGTGGCTAAAAGACAGCAGTAAGAAGGAGACAAGGAGTAGCAGTAGAAAGGCTACAGAAAGAGTCGGGAGCCCAGAGGAGGGGGCAAAGTGGAGACCAAATCAGATGACAGAACATGGTTAGAGAGCAAGAAAGGATGTGAAAGGGAAAAAAGTTTAAAGAAAGACTTTTCCCGTCGCTATCCTGATTCGAACCGGGGACCTCTTGAATAAGAGGCCAACACCTTAACCTCTAGACCACGAGAGCCCCTTTCGAAGTATGACGTCATTTGGGGATGAAGAGAGACGAACGGGTGAAACTTGCATCATTTGCTTCCTGGCCTCTGTGAGACATGTGGTGGAAATTGTTATAATGTGTGCGAGGACCCGAAACGCCAGTATATTTCTTTGATTTGGATCAAACACCCCACAAGATAAATAGACTATTTTAAAGGCCAGGGGTTGGTACCGAAGACCAGAAGAAAGAAACTGAAATAAGGTACAGGAAAAGGACACACATTTGTACCTAACGATCTAATGTCAAGCTCAAGGGACCGTTTCAATATCCTGACAGTGTTGAAAAGGATGTTCCACGATATTGTACGGAGGAACTGTCACACGCAAATCTTAAAATTTGTATATCATTATCCTACCTAGACTGAGCACTCTGGCCGAATTCCGGTTCACTGTGAAGTGCACCATTTGACTCTATTCGGAACCAAATGAAGGGCAAACGTGGAGAGGTTGTGCATGCACATAAGTATGACTGCACTCTGGTTTTTCCCTTTATTTGGACACCAATGCAGTGCAATTTTTTGAGAAAGCAAAGAGCGGTGGCAATGACAGTGCGCAGCGCACGATATTATTGTAATTGAAATCTATGGTCACACGACATAAGTGTTGTTATTATAGACATGCCACCGAGTGCACAGGTGCCCACTTCTCAAGAACGAGCGCCGAAAGGTGAACGTCTTCGTTAGAACGTCAATAGACATCTTGTATGGCGACATCGTTGGGCAAACTGCCACTTTTGTTTGAGAATCGATAATAGGTTTTCACGGATCCTTGCCAAGGGATTTCACATTTTCAGTAAATACGAAGACTATTTTGCAGTCTCAGCAGATTTGATTTGTGTGTGTGGACTACAGTTTTGTTTTGTTTTGTTTTGTTTTTAGACATACATTGTGTTACGAGTCCAAGTAAACAGCTTGACACCATTGTGTAGACTCATCTCACATCAGCCACACTGTCTGTAAGTTTTGTCTTGGGCACTAAACGGCCCGTTTGTCATGTAAACGACTGAGGCCACGAAAACCTTAAAACACCCTTTTAGACACACACACACACACACACACACGTACGGGGGCGCGGGCGCGTGCATATATCATATAGTAATGGCTAAAAGTTTAAGACCACTGGCAATAACTTGCACTTTCTCTGTTATGGCAAAGTATTGCATTATCTTTCTTAATTTTTTAAAATAACTTTCACTATTTCTAATCTATCGCATCATACTCTAAGATTAAATGTTCCCACTATATTCAGTCGGCACTTTGAAGGATACTAGTCTGTCTGGAAGTATTTTATCTTGATCAATATATGCACTCAAATACGAGAGGGAGGAGGGGGGGTCTTCATTTTCTGACATTCAATGAGCTTAAATAATGGTTCTTCATTGCGCAGGTTGATGTCATCGAGAGATTTCATCTCAAATGGTGTAGCGAGAACCTTGCCCACAGTATCCATGTTAATTATCAAAATTTTTATTTTGTATCCTGTTGGGACAAGAAGAGAAGTGTTCGTTTAAGAAAACTTCATCCAGAGATGACCGCCTCATAAAAAAAATTCTTTCACTACAAGAAAACAAGGGTTGTGTTACTTCAAAAAGGCACATAAGTTAATGGTAGTAGTTTAAACGAGCGTATGGGTGTAACGCCCCTATCAGTACAACTACGTTATTTACGAGAAGAGACTCCGAATTTAACGTCGGTCTCCGACAGGACCGCGTCAAATGGGTTGAGAGCCTCGAAAACTCCGCAAAACGACCCGAGCTCAAGAAGAAGTGAGTCATAGGACAGTTTCACGCAGGTTAATTGATAAACTCGGGAGCAAATCTTGTAAACTAGCCAGTAAACCAAGACTGGCCCTAAGCATATAAAGGAAGCAGCTGGTGTTGGTGTTTGTCAGAAACTATTAACATTGGACTGCAGAGCATTTGGACATGGTGATCTTTTCAAACGAATTAACCTTGTAATAGTTTGTTGGTCGGCAGCATCAGGAAAAATATTATGAACAGTATACCAAATAGGCAATGAACCATCTACCAATTAGATAATTTGGGACTCAATTTCAAGGTCTGGGACTACATGGTTATATTTTTTGCAGCCTGCAACGACTATGAATGGCCAAAGTTATTTGGAATAAGTTGGAACGATTACATTTACGGGTGCAAACTTGTTCATGCATTATGGCTCTCCATGTCACACAAGGAAAAGACTGTGAAAGAATATCTTTTAAAAGTCAAGGACACGACCTTGGAGTGGCTTGGACCCTGCCATGACGCCAATAGTAGATGCCATTTTTACCCCTTAGAAACTGGATCTTTTGTTTTCAGTAAACGTTTAAACTACTGGATATCTCCGCTACAAAAATATTTTTTTGATTTCGGGCTTAAAAATAACCCAGTTTTAGGCCAAAAAGTAGTCCCAAAAGTTGCTGTGGAATTTAAATTCTTGATAGAACGGAGCAAGTTACCAGAAATTCCACATCTTCTAAGACTTTCAAGAGTGACTGTCCGTTGACAAATCAAAGCAGTATCTATAGTCAACAAAAGCTACATAAAGTCAGTTTGTTTCCGCACCATGGCATACAAAGAAAAAGTAGGATCAATAGAAACCAGCCTGTTCTCCAGGAAAGATACCCATTACATCAAAAAGCAGTTAAGAATGTATGCATTATATTACTTTCCGTATAAAATTTGGAAATAGACAAATGAAGGAAGCAGGTCTGTAATTACCACATACATTTGTATCTTCTCTTCCATGGAGAGGTACAGTTATTGATTTACGCTATTCCGCTGGGAAAACGCCATGTTCGAAAAATACGAGGGGCAGTCAATAGGTCTTTACCCCGACTATGAAGGAACTGTAGTGCAAAAATTAAGTTTGGGAGATGAGATTTCTTCCTTTGTAGAATACTGGGTGTGAAGTTTTGGGAAAATAAGATGGGTGGTGTGAACTAAAAAGCAATTTTAGTTAACATTTCTTGAGTACCAAAAATGACACCAAAACAAAAAACAATGAAGACCTGACGGTTGCAAAGAACTCATAAAGAATAAAAGGACACCAACATTTATCGATCGTGTTGTCGAAGTAGATGGAACGTGGGTTCATCAATTCGATCCACAGCAAAAAAAGAAAAAACCAACAAAAAATTATTCCATGCTAGATCTACGGAAATTTCCTTCACCCCCATCGCAAAAGAAGTCACATGTGCAACCTTCAAGTGGATAGGTTATGCTGTCCTGGTTTCGGGACCGTAAAGAGTGTCATCACGACAGACTACTTAGAAAAAGGCCATACCGTCTTTGGGGACTGCTATTCGGAGTTATTGATGAAACTACTATCACTTTGGCAAAGAAATGACGCGCAGAAAACTGCCAAAAGGGGATACCTCTGCAGCAGGACAATACTCGATCGCGCAGAACGGTGAAGGCAACCCAGACGGCAGCCAATGTAGCTACAAAATTAATTTTCCCACGCTCATCTCATTCACCGCATTGTGCACCCTTTGACCTTTTCATTTTTCCAAATCTTAGAAATTTATCAAAAGATCGCTGTTTTTTATATGATGTATATGTTATATCTGGAGTAGAGGAATGGTGTGAATTCCAATCGATGTCGTATCATGCTCAAAGACATTTTAAGGTCAAACAGAAAGGGCAAAACTGTGTCAATAAGCAAGGTGACCGTGCAGAGAAGTAGTATCGTGAGTGTCAAAAATCGCTGCCTCAGAATCACAAAGTTCTATCTTTCATTTTTGGCCGTTTTGAGTTATTATAACCATTTTGAATTGATATAACCGTGAGGTAGGTAAGCATATTGTGCTCTGTCTGTTCTATCAAAATCGAAAGATTATTCTGAGCCGTTATCAAAATGTCGTCGCTTCAGAACTAATTTGCCCAAAGTGCCTCTTTATATATATTTTATGTTGCTTTATATACATATATTTTATGTTGCTCACTATATTATATATTTTATGTTGCTCACTATATTTTA
>NW_004797368.1:861586-862629 GCF_000002075.1 Aplysia californica
TCTCTCTCTCTCTCTCTCTCTCTCTCTCTCTCTCTCTCTCTCTCTCTCTCTAATGGGCGGGTGTGGTGATATTCACAGATGTACTTTTCTTTATCTCTACTGCTTGCTAATGCTGAAATTTTCAGCCTATTACTATTACAGACTTCAACATATTAAGTTAAGGACCACTCGCAAACACTATGGGTTGTCTTCTTGGGTCGACCTGCACGTAGGCTTTCTAGGACTGATCCAGTGGCTTGATGGCGCTGTCTCAAGCGGACAATGACAGAGTGTGACACTGCTAGCCTTCTGGTAACTTCTCGGGTTCCTACTCCATCCTGCAGACATGCCATGGCTCTGGCACGATCAAAGTCTCTCAGTTTTCGTCTTCGTGGCATGTTGATGCGATACTGGATTTTGCACAAACGGCGGCTTATATTGCCACCAAAGAGAGCAGAGTTCGAGACCGTGCGTCCGTTTTTGACGTGCACCAGAAATTTTAACTGGGGAATGTCCGTGGAGTCGCACACAAGTCTACAAAAAATCAGCAAACTTTGCTAAAATTCACAAAGGATTTCCGTGTTACACGTGGTGATTTTGCCTCTTTAGGAAGCTTTGCAGTGCGCATTGGTAACCCATTAGCACTTTCAGAGCACCAAATTTCGGAACATTTCTTGCTGTCTTTTATCGGATTTTAAAAAAATCAGGGCTGTCTGTCAAGGTGGTCCTTAACTTATGTTGAAGTCTGTAGCTCATGAGTTGGTGGCAGACTGAAAGTTTAGTTTCATCCTGGATTTAAGTCAAATTTTCAACAAGAGTTTTATTATTAAAGGTTTTTTTACAGAAACTGTTTGATTCTACAAACTTTTAACTTAAATTTTCATCCTGCGCAAAATCCTACTTCCAACTCCCTGTTGATGTGATTATAAACAATGAATTTTCTCCACGTATCGTAAAACCATTCTGGAGTCGCAGTGGCAATTGCCGTAATCTCTAAGTTATTGCATCAATCTGGGACAAAAACGATAGGTGGATGTGTGTGTGTGTGTGGGGGGGGGGGGGGA
>NW_004797368.1:862729-863824 GCF_000002075.1 Aplysia californica
TAAAGGGCAGTTGCCTTAACCTATGAGTCACCGAATCAGTGTGGAACGGAGACGGAGGGGGTTTGGCGAGGGGTTGGGAAGGGGTAGGGGAGGGGACGAAAAGAGTTGGGCAAAAATTCAGAAACGAAAATTGTGGGACGAAAACTGGTTCTGTCGTTTCTGCGTAGCCGTCACGGTCCCGTGATTAGCATGACAAAGCATCTTCCTTAAGTCACATGTAAACACTTGAGCCAGTGTAAGAAGTAAACACCTGAACTAGCGCGTTATGTAAACGTCTGAAAAGGTTGACGGAATGAACAACATCGCTGACTCTGTTCCAGGGCGGGAGCTTCTCGATGAGAGAGGATAAATAGCATTGAAACTTATGCTTTTATATTCGAAAGTAAATATTGAGTTATCACTGCTACAGTTTGACATCTCACTACCCTCGAATTACAAAGTTCTAGTTTTGAGAAAATTTTGAGTTTCACAAAATGCCAGGCTTTATCGAATGAAATCTTTAAATATCTTAATAAAGACTCCGAATAATCTTACGATTTTGATGAGGCAGATGGAACATTAGGTTTCTACCCTCATGGTCTTAGTAACTCAAAACGGCCAAAAATGTCAGATAGAAGTTAATAATTCTGAGGCAGCAATCTGTCTGTTTACGCCCACTCTCTCCCTGTACTCCTCCCCCTTCCCTAAACACATACATAAACACACACACACACACACACACACACACACACACACACACAACCGACATCTGTAGTGTAAAGGTTATACGATTTTACAACAAAAAAAATTTTCAACATTGTGTCGATGCCAGTACGCGGATGTTTGCTTTGTCAAGTTTTCGCAATTTTTCTGCTAGGATTTGTATCCTACACTTACAGGTTGACCTTAACATGCAAGGTCAAAGAAGCCTATCACTCTCGATGATCGAGATTATGTCAACAGGGGTGGGGATGTTAATGCTTATATGCATGTACTTTTTTAAAGAGTAATATCACGATGAAGTGCTTTTCAAAGTGACTGTAAATATTGATTGTCAGACAGTCTTTTATTTTTATTGATTTATGGCGTAATGTCTGGGGGGGAGGGGGAGAGGGG
>NW_004797368.1:867016-868434 GCF_000002075.1 Aplysia californica
ATGATGATGATGATGATGATGATGATGATGATGATGATGATGATGATGATGATTTTTGTTTCCTTAATGAGCCTGGCGAACTCCACGAAGAAATCTTCCAGCGAGAGCGAGGCTCTTTTTCGGCTCCATTGTCAATATGCTTAGCAAGTTAGCCAGCGGTACCTCCACTCGTCCAAATTACTCCTTTCGAATTGCCATTGTTGTTGGACATTCAAACATAATATGGTTGACGTCCTCCTTTTCATGGCTGCATCTTCGGCAACGTGGGCTAAGCTCTTCATTTACAAAGTTTTTTGATGATGATGATGATGATGATGATGATGATGATGATGATGATGAATATGATGATGATGATGATGATGATGATGATGATGATGATGATGATAACGTCCTTCCAGATATAAAATAGGTCATATCTGAGCTGGGGCTTTTAGATTGTTTTTGAGTATCCTGAAACATAGCTCAGGCATTCAGTTCGGAAGTCCTACCTCACACCACCCTATCGCTATTATCATCCTATAACACTGAAGAACAAGACCTGCATTATTCATCTCCTGTTTGTCTTTTTACTCTCCCGGTACATAACACGGAAACGTCACTACAAACGTGCGATCCATGTTTATGGGTCGGTTTCCTTCATTATTAATAGCCACAAACACCATCCTGGAGCCACGAGTGATCATCAGAAAACGGGCATATGATGTTGAGAGGGTTAATATTTTTCTGTGGTCATAGGTTCGAGTAATGCATACTTTTAACCCTTTTATTATTAGATGCGGTTTTGCGATCGACTGACGGTTAAAGGCTGTTGTTGGAAATGTGAGGAATCGGTCAGGCGCTTGTCAAAATGTCTATTTAAAAACACATTCCTCATGAATTTTACTTAATACAACGTACAAATATGTAATTTTTTAGTTTTCAATGACTCTCAAGCTTTTAAAGTGATCAAGCTTTGGCGGCCATTTTCTCGCTAATGTTACCAGGCGACCCCACCTCCTCAAGTCGCAAATATCGCGGCTTCTATTAAAAATAGGTGGGTATTTTTTAACTGAAAGCAAGGCAAATGAATAAGCTTTCAGAGGATATCAATAACTCCATATGCCCAAAAACTGACGAGCACCTGATTCAACCATGTCTTGACACAATGGATAATACGAGATGTTGGCCTTCTCAGATTGTAACAATGATAATAGAATTGGGAGTCATACCACCAATGATAGTAATAATACTAATATCCCATGTATTAGGATAGTTATAATATTAATCACAACTACAATAACAACATGAAGACCAACAACAATAATGATATAATACAATAAAAATAAGAATGAGAATAAAAATACTTTTATTATTATATTCTTCTTCTCCTTTTTCTTCTTCTTCATCTTCTTAGTAGTAGTAGTAGTAGTTGTAGTAGT
>NW_004797368.1:868712-869970 GCF_000002075.1 Aplysia californica
TATTATCATCATCATCATCATCATCATCATCATTATTTTCATCATTATTACCATCATTATTAGTATTATTTTTATAAGAAAAGCAACAAAAATTATATTAATTACAATGATGACCTTAGTGATAACCTCAACGGGTCAGTCTTGAACACCTCAGGTAACTGTCACGAGTGCCAAGGTTTCATACTCTAAGGGCAACAACTCTGCATGCTTTGACCATATAGTACTTAAGCGAATCATAAAAAGCTTTCCAGAATACTTGAAATTCTTCATATCACGTGACCTGGTAAGGGTGTTGCCCGGAATAAAACAACAATCACGGAGAGCACAACGTTACATAGGGTCGAAAAAAACCTGGGGTATTCTGTTGTGAGATCAAATAGAGACGCCGTGATCGAAGTTTCCTCCCCTTACACGTATTGACACACCGCGCCATTTAAACCTTTACGTCCCATTGATTTTCCTCTTCAGCTCAAAGAGACAGCTGTTTTTGTTTACCCCTCTGACAGACCATCCTCCCCACTGCCCCTTTTCCTCCATTAGCGTCTGGTTCTCATGATAAAAAGTGTTGATAAAGAAGTAAACCTGAAAATCCCTTCTCTTCTGAGGGATACAATAACAGGCTTATACAGTGTTTGCCATCTCTGTCCCGCTTTCTAGTGTCACTGCTTTGGCATCATCCCCTTATACATAAAAACATCAGAGAACACCTTCATCGTAGGTATCGTCTTCAATTCATACATGCCTTCATCTTCGTTATTGTCATTTTCATGCAACATTTTCATAGGCACCGTCTACATTATATTCCTTGCCTTCATCTTCGGTATCATCATCATCATCTTCATTATCATCACTTGAGATGGTAAAAGAGCTTTGTAAATGAAGAGCTCAGCCCACGTTGCCGAAGATGCGGCCATGAAAAGTAAGATGTCAAATATGTGTTTGAATGTCCAGGAACAATGACAATTCAAATTAAGTTATTTGGACGAGTGGAGGTGCCTCTAAGCAAATTGACAATGGAGCCGAAAAAGAGTCTCGCTCGAAGATTTCTTCGTGGAGTCCGCCAGGCCCATTAAGGAAACAAAAAAAATCGTCATCATCATCGTCTTTGGCATCACCTTCTTCTACAATATTATTTCATAATTCATAATATTGGCATCACCCTTTCGAGATCACTTCCATCTGAGGGATCACATCTGTGAATTGGACGTTCCACATGATAAGCTGGTTCGTGAAGCGGAAAGGGGGGAAAAGGGGGGGA
>NW_004797368.1:870070-871591 GCF_000002075.1 Aplysia californica
GGGGGGGATTGGGAGTTGGGTTTGGTTGAAACCTCAGTGGACTGATGTGCGGACAGACCTGGTTTGAAACTTCAGAGGGTGAGTCTTGAACAAATGATTCGAGGAGTACATCTATACACTGCTCTCAAGAACTACTTAGCTCCAACTTTCGAAGATCAGCGTTAGACATTAGGCCCCGTCTCTCATTTAATCATGCTTACACCCATACCACAGTATCTGTTTTTCTCTTTTCCTTAGAGTCGCGTTTCAGAACAAACAAATAGCCTGTGACGACCCCCCCCCCCCCCAATTCTTTGAGCCCAGCCTGTCCCCTCTTATACGTTCGCCATGAGTATAACTTGACCTATGGTGATTAACTAGACTAGACTTTCGTAATTTTGGTTCTTTAAATTAACAAGACTTTTGTAACCTTGGTTCTTAAGCTTACTTCTGTTGCAAATCACATGTGTTTCATGATATGGGTTCAGTGCCTCTTTCAACATTGCAAAATATTTACGGGTTGGGTTCCCATTTAGAATAATATCGCTACCTTGGAAGTACAAAGTTCTATCTAACATTTTTAGCCGTTTTGAGTCACTAAGACCATGAAGTCAGAAACCAAATGTTCTGTCAAAATCGAAAGATTATTCGGAGTCGTTATCAAGATATTCAAAGGGCTGAATTCGAAAAAGCTTGGTGTGTTGTGAAACTCAAAATTGTTGGCGTCAAAATTCTCAAAACTAGGTACTGAGCGCATATAGAACTTTGTAATTCTGGGGTAGCGATGTTGGTGGGATAGAGCGCCTTGAAAACTCCCCCGAACGACTCAGACAATCTTCTTACAGTACAAGAAAGAGTAAGAATTGAACTTAACTCTTACAAGTTGCAGTTTTGTTGAAGCACGTGCTAATTGAAAATATCATTATGCTTACGATAGTATTTCCATTTTAAAAAGACAGGTTTCAAGAGTACAAGCCTGTATTTCCCACAAGACTGTTCAGAAAAGAAAGAAGATATTAAGTATGAGAATACAGGGAAGCAGAATATATCTATGATCAATGAGATGAGGAAAACAAGAAACAAAATCATCATCAACAATAATCTATTTATCGAGGCACCAGTCATCCGTGTCTAAATGCTGTTTCAGCCTCAAGACACAAAAACAATAACACGGCGACTATTGAAAAGACGTGCTGACCTCAAAGAGTTTAAGTTCACCAATACCCCTTTGCATTTACAATAGCATAGGGATATTATATGGATAATCATCTTCTTTTCTAACAGGCTAGTGGATGCGAAGTCATGTACCGGTAGAATCCAGGTTCTGTTCGTTACGACAAGTCCACTGATTGACAAAGGACGCGAGACCGGTAACCCTATCCAGCGGCGGGGGAATTACCATAGGCCAACAGATTACATAGCGGCTTTTCCTGGGGGTCACTCATATTGGAACCAGGTCACAATGGGATTACGAGAGAAGATGTTTGGGAGGGGTTGGGGTTTTTGTTTTTTGTTGTTGTTGTTTGTTGTTGTTGTTTTTTT
>NW_004797368.1:871944-873356 GCF_000002075.1 Aplysia californica
AAGTTGGAGGGAGATGGGGGGGGGCACAGGGGAAAAAACCGTTTTAACGCTTGTTCACACCATTGTTGAGAACGAGGAATCATAAAGGACATGAAGAATTTGGGTGATAACACAGAAGCCGAGGACCTCAAGTGTTTTGTCCTCGATATCAAGAGTTTTCTAAAAGTCCACACTCTCTCGCTTCGCCGCTTCGCCGCTTCGCCGCTTCGCCGCTTCGCCGCTTCGCCGCTTCCGGCTACAGAGGCGAATTATGTTACAGCATCAAAGCAAGTATGCGGTTAGATAACTCGACAGACAGACAAACTTACAAACAAATAATAATACAGGCAAGCTAAGAAACAGATAATTAGACAGATAGGCAGACAGAAAAACAGACAGACAGACAGAGAGACAGACAGACAGACAGACAGACAGACAGACAGACAGACAGACAAACAGACAGACAAACAGACAGACAGACAGACAGACGGACAGACAGACAGACAGACAGACAGACAGACAGACAGACAGCAGTGAACGAATAGAATCGTTTGCACACCTTCATTTTCACAACTAAGAGGCAGGTTGGAATGACCAAGCCTGTTGGGACCAATCAAGGCGGAGTCGGATACAGCATTTCAGGAAAAAGACCGAGATGCTCGCTCAAATCAACATATGCGCACATGAGAATCGAACCCTTGTCTTCTGAGTGAACCAGCGAAGAGCCTAACCGTTAAACATCAGACAATTGAGACTGACATACATACAGACTCAAAGACTGACAGAAAAATGAGACAAACAAACAAACAAACAGGAAAACTAAGAGGCCGACTATCAAACAGACTGATGGACTGAGAGACAGACAGACAGACAGAGAAATACACAAACAGACAGGCAGACGACCAAAGGAAAGAAATCAAAACAAGATACTATCAGGTTCCTCTGTCCGTGTTTGCTCCGAGGAGTAGTCAGGCGTGTCTCAAACCAGCTCCTCATGGAGACAATTAGCAGGAAGACCTTGGGGTGGACGCTGGAAAGGAGAGATGAGCAGCTATGGACATGTGCCGCCTGCTACGATTCTAGCTCTGGATCCAAGTAAATCCAAGTAAATCTGTCCGTGTCGGGGTGTTATTTCAGGACAACTTACAGCACAGTGCACACATTTTAATAGGACACTTGACATGGACCTGACCTTTATCTACGGTTGCGTCGCTGGTGAGATCCCATATTTGGCCAGGGGTCGCTGACTCTTACAATGTCATTGTGTTCATGGGAGGGAGTGTTTGTGTGTGTCTTTGTGAGTGTGGGTGTGAGTGTATGTGTGTGTGACTGTATGCGTTTGTGTGTGTGTGCGTATGAGTGTGTGTGCGTGTGAGTGAGTGTGAGTGAGTGAATGTGTGTGTGTGTGTGTGTGTGTGTGTGTGTGTGTGTGT
>NW_004797368.1:874254-876903 GCF_000002075.1 Aplysia californica
CTCCAAAAAAAAAAAAGAAGTTTGCTCTCCAAAGGTCGAATGGAATACAGTCAAACTGGCACTCTCATCAACATTTTCAGAAAAGGCGTCTTTATTACTTAAGTTCTAAGAACTCGGACAAGAACACACTGTATTTTCAGCCCGATATAGGGATGAGTGTTGAGTAATGAATGTTGAGTGAGATGAAGTGGTTCCCCTTTACAAACAATCACCTGTCAGTTTAAAGAGCAATTTTGCTGATATTAGCATCCTCCACATCATCGCTTCCCCCTCTCCTTTCAACAGCTGTACTTAATGATGACCCATTATCCGCAGAAGAACAATTTTCGCTTTCTTTTTCAAAAGTTCTGGCCGCGGGCACAATTGACACTACATGTATTTACCAAATGTTTCCAAGTTGCACTATCCATTCCCCTGAGTCAGAATACTGCCACACAAGCAGCTGTAAGTACTGTAAAAATATTTCTTTTTGTGGGTTTTTTAGCGGAACTCTATGGCTTATGTAATATTTCAACAACAAAAATTGCTTTGTACCCAAAAAACACAGTGCGCGTTACATTTTGTGAAAATTAACTCATTTCGCAATGAACCAAAGTGTTCCAGTAGCCTAAATCTAGAAACACAGACATAGACTGTTTTCAAACGCAAAAGCGAAAAGTGTTTCGTTCTTTGTTATTTTATTTAGAGTTGAATACCTAGACAAAAAGTTATTATGAGACATTACTAACAAGAATTCATATTTTGACATCAGATAAGACATGAAGTATATCAATGTGAGATCTTAGGAGACCTAACTATATCTTCTAGACACGAAGTCATGAGAACTTACTGGACACAAAGGAAGTCATTATGAGATCTTTCTAGACACTAAAGTCATTATGAGATTCTAACAGATAAGAAGTAGGTCACTTTGAAATCGGAATTTTCGTCCACTGTGATTATAAGCAGAAGCAAGGATTTTTAATACTTTTTGTGGAGGGAGGGGCGGGTGTTTAGGGGGTGGTGGGATGGAAAAGAGGATGGGGGCTGCCCATAGCATGTGTACCTTATAGGAACCAGAGAAGTATATTTATCTAAGACCCCTTCAGACCCCGCAAATGGAAAAGTTCGAGAACTTTGCGAGTTTCAAAACATAAGTCCTATTCGCTAATTGCTTGCCAAGAGCATGGTTTATAGTTTGTACTAATATGTTGTCGTGGAAACCGTCCATTTTGCGAAGATCGATAGGTTTCACAAGTTGAAATGTCGTCAGGATTGTATATTCGTACTGTGGGTCATTTTAGCTTTTCATATTCACAAGAACCATTCCACCTTTGAGGCCCCTTAACCATGAAACGTCAGCGCATGGTCATGCCATATTAAAAATTCTTTGAGTGTGGGCAACAGTAGAGACTTTTCTAAACACCTAACTAAATGACCACCGCCGAGCATACCCTTCTCCCAGCTACGCTTCCTTCAGGACAAACGACAAGAATTCTCACTTTGACAAAAAATAATTCTTGTAAACAAGTCTGTTTGACTTCCTGTGGCTTTTAGTAGTTTTAGCGAGATTTTTTAACCACATTTTCATCACAATTAGACAAATAAAGTGCTGGTCTGTGGCTTATCCAAATTCTTCAAACAATCGCTAAATCGAAGTAAAATTGAACCTTTTCTCTTTGATCGTTACATGTTGGTTATAACTGATTTTCTTTCAAACTTAATTAAGGTTATAATATTAGTAAATGGTTCTCCTTTTTTCTCAGAAGGCCAAGTTTCTATAAGCCATGGCTCTAACAAAATATATCTACCAGCCACAAGACAACTGGTCACTGAAATGGTAAAGCCTTCGTCGAAGTTTGGTTATCTTAACGTTACAGACCGTGGACACAATCAAAATATTCATTGGTATAACATAAAATTAGTATTTTTTTTAAAAGTAAAACCACACGTAAATCTGTGCAACCTAACCGTCGTCTGTGGTGTAGCGTTTAGGCGTTTAGCTGTCGCACGCAGGAGACCCCGAGTTCGATTCCCGAGGGGGGAGAGCATTTTTATCAACTACATGACCACATGTATTACAGGGTTTTTTTCAGCGGGGGTGTTCAGTTGTATTCGTCTCAGCAACAGGCAGGGTGGAAGCCCGTCTCCTATCTGATCTAAGATTGTGTTAATGGAGGCATTAAAACACCCACTTAAAAAAAATTAGTGCAACCTTGACAAAACAAAAGCTGTACCAAGACAGTCACAGATGTCACAAGAATTGACCAGTCCAGAATCCTCATGGACCAGCTAGACTGAAGAAAAGCGTTTTGTTTTAGTAAGTGGCACTTGCAACACAATTAGGTCGTATAAGTGCCGCCGGAGATTTGAGGTGTTACAAGAGAGTAACAAACTCAAAAAAGGAGTAGAGATAAGGATGATAAACGTTCGACAGGAAAGAAGGAGCAAACCACAACAGAGCACCCGTCAACCATCCACATGAAAAGTGGGGAAGAGAAGACACGAGACATTTTTGTCTCCTCCTTCAGTATCGCAGAGACAAAGGATGTTGGGTGCCGGTAGAATAAATCTGGGCTCTTCAACTTGTTATCTGCACGTGTGTTGTGCTGACTATTTGTGTACTACAGCACATTAAATCTCTCTCTCTCTCTCTCTCTCTCTCTCTCT
>NW_004797368.1:879470-880668 GCF_000002075.1 Aplysia californica
CGAACAATTTTCTACACACACAACCTGCAGGAACACCGTACACCTCTTTTCTTCAAAGGACATTTAAAATTCAAAAGCAATAACAAACACAGAAACCTAAAAAATAATCAGCCCCCAAAACAAGAATTGAAGGGAAACCACACAAAGACTACGACATTGCAAATACAAAATTGAATGTTCAAAACCGGCGGGGGTCTTTCAGATAACTGTACACAGTTGAGGGCACGGGAAATGCAGGTGAAATCAAAAGCTTAACATGTCAAGACTTCCTTTATATCAGCAGGGGTTGGATTGGAAAACAAAGGGCGGGGGAGGGGGGGTTGCAAAATGTAAAAGGTTAGAGAAAGGAGAGGGGGGGAGCAAATAAATAATGAACAGAGAGAGGAAAGAACCACTTCGAGGAAGCACCACAGACATGTCCACGGTTACATGATCGACGAAAAGGGAAAAGGGAAAGAACATTTTAATAATTATTCTTTAATTTTATTGCAGGTGATTTTTACGCCTATATCAACACAATTTAGATACTTTAGGAGGCGGGCTTCCAACACTGCCTGTCAAGGCTATCCCAGTCTGAAATGGATACATTATCCCAAGAGAAAGGCCGAGATACTCGATAAAAATTCTCCCCTCTCAGGAATCCAACTCGGGTCTCCTGCGTGTGACAGCAAAACGCCTAACCCCTGCACTACAGACACCGGTCAGATGGCGTCAATTTGACAGGAATTTTTTATTTTTTTTTACTAAGAGTTTTACGGCACTTGCAACACAATAGGGATATAATAAGTGACGAAGATAAGATATGTTACAAGAGAGTAACAAACACAAAAAAGACGGAGGAGAGGTCAGGACGATATGCTTGATAGGAAAGAAGGAGCAAACCACACCAGAGCACCCGCCAACCACCCACTTTGATAAGAATGAACACGAGACAAAAACAAAACAAAACAAAAATAATTTTTTCAAATAAAAACCAGGAACAGCAGATTACAGTGAAAGCTTAAGTCGGCTGGTTCGGATAAGGAACAAAAGAGCGAACAGGCCTGAGACACACTATCGCACACACAGTTGACTACATGCATTAGAAACGTGTTCCCCGACTACGCAAAATAAGCGCATCAGCAGGTGTTTTTATGTGCGTACGAAGTGTGTGTTTGTGTGTAAGTTTCTGTGTGTGTGTGTGTGTGTGTGTGTGTGT